>NC_079439.1:61098242-61388242 GCF_903798145.1 Danio aesculapii
TACACCATCTGCATATTTACAGATGCGATTCAGACAAACAATGGCAGACAAACACCAGCAACCTCTGGTAAATGTTATGTGATGTATTATAATGACGGTTGTGCACGTTTATGCATTCAGGAGGTGTGGCTTTGAATAGAAATTTGCGGGGTGGGATGTAGGCTTTCAGTGCTAATATAATTCATTCATTCATTTTCTTTTCGGCTTAGTCCCTTTATTAATCCGGGGTCGCCACAGCGGAATGAACCGCCAACTTATCCAGCACATGTTTTACGCAGCGTATGGCCTTCTAGCTGCAACCCATCTCTGGGAAACATCCATACACACTCACTCACAGTCATACACTACAGACAATTTAGCCTACCCAATTCACCTGTACCGCATGTCTTTGGACTGGCCACACTCCACACACTAACGCCAACTGACCCAGCCGAGGCTCAAACCAGCGACCTTCTTGCTGTGAGGCGACAGCACTACCTACTGCGACACTGTGTTGCCCTGCTAATATTAGCAGTTTTCAATTGCAACTTTAATGTATTTCCTTAGAACATAATGGGCCCTATCATCCACCTGGCCCAGTAAGTTGCAAGACATGTTTGGCACGATTTGTTGCTATTTTCAGACCAGCGCAGCTCTAATTTTCACATTTTGCGCCACATTGTTTAGAAAATCCATTTGCGCCACTCATCGGTGTGCTGGTCTATAAAGGAGGCGTGTTAAGGCGCATTGTTGGTGCATTGCTGTTTTGAAGAATTGAAATAGACTGTGCCATTGACCAACTAGAACCTGGTTTAAAATTTAGCACAGAGCGCATTAGTTATGCGCCTGTGCTGGTCCAAACAATTACAAAAATAATGTTACTATAATTAGCAATATTATTTATTATATGTAAATTTATATTTGTTTTAAAAAAAACAAGTTTATATTTGTCCACCTGTCGGGTTTTGCTGACGTATGCATCAGCTGATTATCCAGCACTGACCCCGCCGAGGCTCGAACCAGCAACCTTCTTGCTGTGAGGTGACAGCACTGCCTATACTGCGCCACCGCGTTGCCATGTGTGTGCATATATATATATATATATATATATATATATATATATATATATATATATATATATATATATATATATATATATATATATATATACACAAATATAAAGATGTTCTCATATGTGAAAGTTGGTAGATTTGTAGGTGTTTTTCTTTGGTATACTAAATATCCAGCTCAACAAAAAGAATATAAACAAAAAAATAAGAAAATCTAAAAAGATAAGATGAATTATACAATTTCATAATTTACCAAAGCCCATTAACACTTGAACTACCAAGGCAGTCATTTTGACTGTTTTTAATTTTTTTGCAATTTAATAACTTTGTTGAAATAAAACACACGTATCTATAATTCTCTGACTTTTACAAAGTATTTGTATAGTTCCTTCTAACATTGTTATTTTATTAAAATTACAAAATTATAAGTATTTCTACGTAGAACTACCATAGTCGCCAAAATGACATTGGAGCATTTTTCTGCCATTTTTGGGTCCTTACCACAGATTGCTTTGGTCCGAACCAGTTGAAAAAAAAAAAATCATTTCACAAAATCCACATCACTCATTGGCCAGATGTTATTGACCATATTTCCTAAACTGCTTTTTGATTGGTCAGAAATATACTGGAAAATGCCAATGGAACTCCTGCAAGTAAACAAACTGGCGTAACAAAATGTACGACTGCACTGGCTGATTGTATCCCTGATCATAGCATACTCTATAGTTTGTATACGTCACTGGTTAGGTCTATTTTAGTTCGGATCATGTTCTCACCACAAACAAACCGCTCTAGGGTTCGTTTGAAAACGTTTCAAGACCACCTCTTCAAGGAGGTCTCGGTACACTTTTTTGGGTCTGTTTTGGTGTGCATTTGAGTGCAATTGCTACATTCACACTTGCCCAAACTAACTGCGGGAGGGAAGAGGGAAAACGAACTCTAGTGCGATTCAACCGAACTAAATAACGCAGGTGTGAAAACACCCTAACTATATATTTATAGGCTGTATTACCAAAAAGATTGTATTTTTAGACTGATGACTTATTTAAATATGACAGACATTCAAAGCTTAATTTTAATATTTCAATAGAAGCTTTGAATGTAAATATGGCATGACAATATGACGTCTTATATGAGAACGGTCCAAATGACTGCTATGGTATATAGTAGTCATAGAATTCTAATAGTTCTAGGGTTAAATTTGCATTTAGAATGTTCGTTTTGATGCCCCTGACTACCCTCTTTCATCATGACCACAAAACAAAGCGCATGTTACAACATTAAGACAATCAGATCATTAATTAGTTCATTACTGTGTGTCTGTATATATAGCTTTTGTTCCTTTGCTTCTGCTTTCTGTGGCCTCTGTGGAAATGTCTGTCTGAGAGCTTTATTGATCGACTGAAACTGAGATACTCCAACTTCACTCAGATTAAAACCAGACTATTTTCTAGACAGACACAAACACACATACATACACACACTCAATTACAATGAGACACAGAGGCCACCATGACAGCTCTATCCTCTCTTAACCTATCAGAGAGAAAAGAGGCGCTCACAACATATGCACTGCCTGTTGGTTGTGCTCTTTTTACGGGAGATAATGTCACATGGCGCCTCTATAGATTGAAACCAAACCAAATCACACTCAGACAATGTGCCTTTGACTGGGAGACAATGAAATCAGAGGCAGAGCTGCCATCACAAGACTGTTTGTATCATCCAGTGTGAAGGGCAGAGCTCTAGCCCACACTTTACCCCAAACAGGAAGTCTGAGACAAACAATTTGCGAACGAATGTATTTTGGATGGAAAAGAGAAAGGAACATCAGAAATAATTATGAGGATAAAGGCAGAAAAGACATGAATATACAAACAGACATTTTGGGGATTGGACAGAAGAGAAATTAAACAAACAGTGGTCCTCAATCTCAGCCACCTCAGAGACAATGAGGTAAGACAGTGTGATGTGTTGAGATAAGAGGAGGCGCCGTGCTGGTTGGGCTCTGGCTGATGAGTAATCACAGAAATACTGATAAGTGACAGAAGGCAGCAGAGCATACACACGCACACACACACATACACACTCACACATTCACATATATAGTCGAATGCATGCAGTCATTAATAAATGTAACATTCATTAACATGACATTATTAATTCAGCCATGTTTACTAATAAATCCTATTTCTAGCTAGATCAGTTTTGACAGGCCTTGTATATATTGTGCCTTATACACTCACTGGCCACTTTAAAAGGTACACCTTACCAGTACCTGATTGGACCTACTTTTGCCTTCAGAACTGCCTTAAACCCTTATGGCATAGATTCAACAATATACTGGAAATATTCCTCAGAGATTTTGGTCCATATTGACATGATAGCATCAAGCAGTGGCTGCAGATTTGTCGGATGCATATCCATGATTCAAATCTCCTATTCCACAACATACCAAAAGTGCTCTATTGGATTGAGATCTGGTGACTGTGGAGGCCATTTGAGCACAGGGAATTCATTGTCATGTTCAAGAAACCAGTCTGAGATGATTCGTGCTTTATGACATGATGCGTTATCCTGCTGAAAGTAGCCATCAGAAGATAAGTACACTATGGTCATAAAGGTATGGACATGGTCAGCAACAATACTCAGGTAGGCTGTGGCGTTGACACGATGCTCAGTTGGTACTAATGAGCCCGAAGTGTGGCAAGAAAATATCCCCCACACCATTACGCAACCACCACCAGCCTGACACAAGGCAAGATGGATCCACACTTTCATGTTGTTGATGCCAAATTCTGACCCTACCATCCGAATGTCGCAGCTGAAATTGAGACTCCTCAGATCAGGCAACGTTTTTTCCAATCTTCTTTTATCCAATTTTGGTGAGCCTGTGTGAATTGTAGCCTCAGTTTCATGCTCTTAGCTGACAGGAGTGGCACCGGGTGTGGTCTTCTGCTGCTGTAGCCCATCTGCCTCAAGGTTGGACGTGTTGTGCATACAGAGATGCTCTTCTGCATACCTTGTTTGTAACAAGTGCTTATTTGAGTTACTGTTGCCTTTCTATCAGCTCAAACCATTCTGCCCATTCTCGTCTGGCCTCTGACATCAACAAGGCATTTGCGCCCACAGAACTGACGCTCAATGTATATTTTCACTTTTCTGACAATTCTCTGTAAACTCTATAGATGGTTGTACGTGAAAATCCCAACAGACCAGGAGTTTCTGAAATACACAGACCAGCAGGTCTGACATTAACAACCATGCACTGTTCAAAGTCACTTAAATCACCTTTCTTCTCCATTCTGATGCTCGGTTTAAACTGCAGCAGATTGTCTTGACCATGTCTACATACTTAAATGCATTGAGTTGCTGCCATGTGATTGGCTGATTATACATTTGCGTTAACTAGCAGTTGGACAGGTGTACCTTATAAAGTGCCCCGTGAGTGTACACTGACTGGGTATAGCCATATGAAACACTAGCATAGTATTTTAAAGTAATATAGAACATTCACATCCAGAAAACATGTTTACCTGTTGCTTTTGTCAGTAGCGTTGTGTTTTTTTCTTGCTGATATGTAGCTCTACAAAGGAGATTGTTTTCTTTTTTTCACCTCACAGCAAGAAGGTCGCTGGTTTGAGCCTCGGCTGGGTCAGTTGGCGTTTCTGTGTGAAGTTTGCATGTTCTCCCTGTGTTTACGTGGGTTTCCTCTGGGTGCTCCGGTTTCCTGCTCAAGTCCAAAAATATGTGGTGAGTCCAAAAGTCCACAAGTCTAAAAACAAGTCCAAAAACACAGGTGAATTGGGTAAGCTAAACTGTCCGTATTGTATGTGTGTGAATGAGGGTGTATGGATGTTTCCCAGTGATGGGTTGCAGCTGGAAGGGCATCCGCTGCGCAAAACATATGCTGGATAAATTGGCAGTTCATTCTGCTGAGGGCCTCGGGATGAGCTATGCAGCGCCACTGACTCGATTCAAGACCAGCGACGAGATGATCCCAAGGTTTCCATATCCTGGACCAGGTCGTATCCTGAGCAGCTGCTGTGGTCTTCAGACGAGTCTTCACTGAGGTCCAGTTTCCAGCCCCGGCACCTTGACTGCAGCTCTGCACAAGATGTTTGGCCAGAAGATAAATGGTCGTGCCCAACTTAGCCTGGTTTCTCTCAAGGTTTTTTAATTCTTCACTTTCACCAGTTGATGAATTTTTTTCATTAGTTCATTAGTTACTACAGCAGGAGAGTTCTCGAGATCTACCTGAGCTCAAACTCCCCTCTTGCCTTGCAACAGGAGGAAGCCTCGGGCTCGAGGATCCTATGAGCTCAGGGCTCTCTCCCGGGACAGCATGCCAAACAAGCTTATAATTCATCATCAGCTAAGTGTGAACTCTTGAAAGGGACTAAGCCAAAAAAGAAAATGTATGAATGATGAATGATATGACAAGCTTTGCACACTTGTGTTTGGAGATTGTATCCCTTTCTTGTCTGTGGATCCTTTCAATTTCTATTGGATGGCGACTGGCTGATTCCAAGGCCAGGCCACTAAGTTTTAAATGTGTATTCCAGATTTTCTTCCAGGAATTAGGCCTGGTATTGAACTTAATCAAACCAAAGACTCTTGTTCATCACAATCTAAGATATCTTTATTTATTTTTTAAAATGCTAAGCAGGTTTATTAAACCACTGTTGCTTTATTAAAGCCAGTGTCTTTGATTTAAAGCCCAGATTGTTGCAGTGTTACAGTGATGTTTGTTCTTCTGTAAGTTTCTTTTATCTGCATATGGGATCACAAAGCTCAACCAGAGTCACCATCAGATTCTTGATCACCATTCTGATCAACAAGGGTCTCCTCTTTGAATTGCTCAGTATGGTCAGGAGACCAGAATTAGGAAAAGTCCTTGTTCCAGACTTCCTCCATTTCATTAGACCAAATCCACTGTATTTATGTATGTATGCCACCCTGTAATAAACAGTACATGTAGGGAAGTGACAGCATGTTGTCTGTGGCTTAGTGCTCATATCTATGTATAATTTGCCACATGTGTAAGATGCGTCTACACTTTTGGATTTAATGTTATCTAATTCACACTTCACACAGATACAACGACATTACCACCAGGGCTTGACGTTAATTTTTTTGATCACCAGCCACTGTGGCTAGTAATTTTCCAACATTACTAGCCACTCACCATTTTTACTAGCCACAATTTTATTGTTGGGAAAATATATTTTATATGCCTAAAATTTGACTTTGGCATGCTAAAGTTACTTGATTTAGATTATTTTTCCACATGCCTCCTCATTCATTTCACTTTTAGTGTGTTGTGTATGAGCTTGCTCAACAAGCTTGAGCAAATGGGTTGTGGTTTCATTGTGTCACATTGCAATATTTCACATGATTTTTCAGGGCTCAACACTAAGGACTTACCAAATTTTTCTCTAGCCACACCAAAAAAAAAAAAAGTGAAAAAGCAATAATTCTGAGCCCAAAATAACTGTAAGCAAAAAAAAAAAGCAGGTGAAAAACATATCGTGTGTGATAATGAAAGGATGATCACGTGAAAGGTTAAACCAAAAGCAACTTGTTGCTTACAAAAAACCATTAAAAAAATCTAGAGCTCTTGAAAGCAACAGGACTGTGGGAACTGTGTCAGGATTCTGCCACTTGGGTCTGGTCAATGCTTGTTTGGGTGGCAGAGTCCAGACACTAGTCCTTTCCTGTCTTGTATGTTGTGCTTGACTCAAGTTTTCTCGGGTCGAGCACTCTTAATCTGTTCTTGTCTGTCTCTTTTTGTACAAGCTCTCTCTTGGCTGCGTTCAGGCCGTGCACGCGCCCGCATCAAAGTCTGGGCGTGTGGGAGGCACGCTTCTATTCTGGTGTTTGTTTTTATTCCAGCTGTATTGTGCTGTTTCAGTCTCAGCATCTAGTTGGTTTCGGTTTCAGTTAGCGCTGGAATGAGACATGCACATTGCATGTGAGTGTTTTTATTTAACGTGTACTCGTGTCTTCTGTTGGTGTTGTGTTTAACACATGGTTCATGTTTACATGCGCTGCGTGCTTTAGTGTCATGTTTCATGTGAACACGCAGTGAATGAGTTCTCTTATTGTCTGCGTGTTCTAGTCTTGTTTTGTGTGAGCACATGGCTTGTGTTGTTTCTTTGTGTCATGTGCTCTCCCGTCTAGTGTTTAGTCCCACGCTCCTTGCTAACCCATTCTTAGTTTATTCAGTTTACCTGTTTATTTGTTAATTCTTTCTACATATAGCTCCCACTTGTCTGATGTCCTGTGCCAATTCGTCGTCAGTGCTTCCCCTGTGTTTTTGCTCCAGTCATGTCATGTCCTGCCTTGCCTTGCCTGCCCATTCTAGTTTGTTTGTTTATTTGGTTTGTTAACGTTTTCCCCTGCAGGGTAGTTTTTTGTCATCTTTTTATTTCATTTTGTAGACCATTTTAACGGATGTAAACAAAAACAACTTAGATGGCCGGCCAGCTCTAGGAAGAGTCCTGGTGGTTCCAAACATCTTCCACTTACAGATGATGGAGGCCAGTGTGCTCATTGGAACTTTCAGAGTAGCAGAAATGTTTCTGTAACCTTTCCCACCCTTGTGCCTCGAGACAATCCTGTCTCGGAGGTCTACAGACAATTCCTTTGTTTTGATGCTTGGTTTGTGCTTTGACATTCACTGTCAACCCTGTGACCTTATATAGACCGGTGTATGCCTTTTCAAATCATGTCCAATCAACTGAATTTACCACAGGTGAACTCCAATGAATCTGCTGAAACATCTCAAGAATGATCAGTGGAGGCAGAATGTACCTGAGCTTAATTTAGAGGTTCACGGCAAAGGCTGTGAATACTTGTATACATGTGCTTTTTCAGGTTTTATATTTTTAATAAATTTGCAACAATTAAAAAAAAAAAATTCACATTTTTTCACATTGTCATTATGGGGTACTGTGTATGGAATTTTGAGGAAATCAATGAATTTAATCCATTTTGGAATAAGGCTGTAACATAAAAATTTTTGGAAAAAGTGAAGCGCTATGAATACTTTCCGGATGCACTGTACATTTGACCACACCTGTAATGGTACATACCATAGTGAATGCCTGTTTGCGCCAAACATCTGCAAATCTAGAGCACCAACAGACTGTGTAAGTGTTTACAAAACATGCTTCTTGTAAAATAGGCATTTGTACTGTACGTGTCCGTAAAAATAGATGCATAGTTTGTATTTTATTTTACACTTGCACATGGAAGTTAAACAGGTCATCCCTTAATAGGTTTATTTAATATCAAAAATGTCATTGAGAATCACTCAATATCCATCAAAACACTGAAAACAGAATAACAAGTTTGCTTAATAAATTAGATGTGATTCAAATAAATATAGAAATTTGGTTCACTGAGGCGTATTACTGAACTTAATCGAAAAACATGACCCCCTTTGATTGTCAGTGTATAATTCGCACCCTGGGGGTGCCCAAACTTTTTCTTATGAAGGGCCAAAAACCAAACTTGACTGAGGCTAGTGGGCCGAAGGTAAATATAGTTACCATGGGTAATTTCCTAGTTTATTTAATAATGTCTAGAAATGACTAGAAAATATTGCTTAATAATAACTTATAATTTTTTTTACATTTAATAATGAACTTACAGTAAAAACAAAACAATCTCATTTATAACTGTTATGCTAGTTTTTGCCTTGATTTGCTTGCCGATGTCTTCTGCATAGTCCTCTATCCGTCGAGTGACAGTGTTTACATTTTAAAAAATAAGATTCGTTCACAACATTTAATTGAAACATATAATTTCAGTTTGCTTTTTTTGTAGTTCAGCAATAAAACAAACAAAAAAGGTTAAGTCAAATTAGAACAGTATTAGAGTTATTCGTCCCAACCCTCTCCATCATAGTCACTTCTCACAGATGGGAATGTTTGGCCATATCAAATGTTACATTGGGCCAACTTTGGCCCGCAGGCCCTAGTTTGGGCATCTCTGCCTTAAATACTTACTATGCATGTGCACGATGTTATCATTTTCAGGTGTTTATATGGACACCAAAACGATGCCATTATCAAAAATTGATAAACCCACTTGAAACCCATTTTCAAATGTATGCAAAGTACCAAAATTGTTATTGTTGCGTAAACAGACATGCAAAACAGTTTCCTGTTTTTGGCTGAAAATGTTGATGTGCAATTGGCCCCTAAGTCCTGGCAAAATCCTGTGTCAATCAAGAGGTAATTGCTGATTAAGGAATGTGAAGGTAGCTTTTTACAGGTACAAAGACCCCTGTCTCTAAGAGGTGAAGAGGTGTCCCTCCATCTGCCTTTCTTGTGTCTGATAGCAGCGCCTGGAGGCTTCCGCTTCCTCTGGGGGTTGAGGGTGACCACTCTGGTAATGGATATGGTTGGAGGAGCCTGAACCCAGGCCTGTTATTAGCTTCATTAAAATGGCTTTTTGTTTGATACAGTGCTCAAATTCAATCCCTACAAGGGCCCTTTCAAAAGAGAGGCTTTTATTTATCAGCCCAGATAGGAGACTAATCTTGTGACCTTTGCACCTGAGAGAAACCCTGTCACCCATGTTCCCCGTATTAGCTCCTTCTCTGTAATTTAAGCTTTTTGTTTGTTAGCTCCTTCTTCCCTGCTTGAATCAAATCAGTTGTTCCCACATCCGTCTGGTCAGCATCCACACTTCTCCACAGATCCAGAGGTGTAATGCAGGTGCTTCCAGCCCTTGTGTGTTGACTTCTGCTCCTCATGTGTCTCAAGAGAAGCTTGAAAACCTCACGGAGGAAAAGCAAGGCCTGTTTCCTGAGGGCTTTGGCTCTTCGGATGACCGTCATGGCATTCGGCTTGTCCCGGGCAGCCGGTGAGATTTATAATCCCGCTCAGCTCTTTCTGCTTTCAAAGGGCTTCTGGGAGTAGAACGGCAAATTGCTTCAACACATGGAATGATTCATGGATTCACAGCACGCATGGAATGGCCTTAAAATGGCGGCAGATGATGAAACAGGATGCGAAGGGTTTTAAGACTACACACTTTTTAGGAAACTCTAGTGCCTCCTTATAGTTGCTGTTGCAGGTCTAGTGTCATGGTCATATAACAGTTCTTGCCTATAGAGGTTGTAAGAGTCTCTGCATCAATTTACATACATTTTTAGTGTGCATATGCACTAATTAGTAGAATCTAAGGTTATTGAAGATACAGGTGTGAACAAATCTGTAACCATTAGCAATTTCGGGACATAATTATGTGAGTTGCAAGAATCTGTGTATTTTGTAAGGAAGGCTTACACATTTGCTTGATGTGTGCTTATACAGCTTGTGTGTATATATATATATATATATATATATATGCTTGTATATAACTGTACTTCTTTAAATCATGACATATGATTAATAAAACATATGAAAAAGTGCACTTTATAAAAGTATTCTAACAATAAGTTGGCCTTTTGCAAATTTACAGCATGTTTACAATTAATTTTTCATATTAGATGACTTTACAAGTGAGTAAACCCATTGCTTTTGCAGCAATTAGTTAAATTAATGGTAACGCTTTATTTTGATGGTCCATTTGAGTATTAGTAGACTGTCTGCTGAATATCTGTTGATACTGCTCCTTCAACAGACATTTAACTGAATATAAGAAACTTTGCAAGTACATGTCAACTTACACTAACCCTAACCCCAACCCAAACCCCAAGCTAACAGTCTACGTATAATCTAATGAGAATTAGCTGGCATGTAGATGCAATGTAACTTAAATCCAACAAAATAAAGTGTGACCGAATTAATTGTTTATTAGTTGTTAAAAAAATTGTTGAAAACCCTGTCTAACTGTGTATTGCAACTAAGGCTCATTCTGAAAACGTACCTCTACAGACGTTTCTGGAGACCGAGAAATACGTCCCGGCGGCACGTTTTTCTGCAGTTTTTGTTTTTGCGAAACCCCCCCCCCCTTCCCTAAACCTAACCAATTTTATCGATTGACCCGCCCATCCACTTCCCTAAACCCAACCCACACATTTCAAAAGCAATCCAAAAAAATTTAATCCCTCATCGGATTTATTTTTTTCACCACGTTTTCAGATTTTACCACATTCTCACGCTGCTATTTACTTGTTTGTTTTATTTTTGGATTCTGTTTTTGTCTTACACACCGCCCGTAGCGTTCGCTATACGTACCTCTGGCTACGTTATTCGCGGTCTCCAGAAACATCTGTAGGGCAACTTTTTCAGAATGAGCCTGTGCTGGTGTATTCTGTTGTTGCCCATTTAGTGTGTTCACGTATCCATCTTCTATTAATTTCAATCTGTTTATTTGTTTCGTTCATTTACTTTGTTTACGAGGCTCGGTAACAGGTAAGCAGGTCATGTGACATACATTTTGCAACATGTAGGACTACTCTTGTGTATAGTACATTAGGTTAGGGGTGAGCGCCACCCCTTGTACTTTTCAATAGACAGAGTAGGATATTTACAATACTCCGAAGACCTCTTGTGTTTATTTATTTAATTTCATTTATTTAGTTTATTAAGTCAAGAATACAGCAAACAGCTGCTTACTAATGTCTTGTGAAGTAGAGTTAATGCTTAACCAATGATGAATTAACTATATAGGAATGCTTAATAAATGATTTATAGTGTGCAGTTATTATAAAATTACCCAATTATTTTGCAATACTCTTAGTAACCTAAGCAAAATATCAATCATGAAGCTTCATTTGGCAGATCACTCAACAGCAAGCTAGAATCAGTTTTGCAATTATTCCATTTAACATGGCAGAAACAAATTAGCATTGTGGTAAAACATGGTAACATTGTGCTAACAGCATGCTAAATGTACTAGGGGCATACTATCAACATCCCAAAACAACATGAACAATGTATAAACAACATGTTAACAACATTAAATAAACGTATTTTAACTTCCATCTATGGTAAAAACACGTTTTTAGACATTGTAGCATAGTAATCTCATTGTGTTTGTATTTTCTGTTTTTAAATGATCGTGAATAATTCTGTGATTCTATTGTTGTGAATGAAGTGATTGTCATTGCATTACCATATGATACAATGATACTGTCATTACACCATGATACTGTTTGAATGTAGTTATGAACGGTTAGAGTTTATAAATGGGAGTTATTTGTGACAGAATGTGACAGAACGTATGATGAGCTGTTCTTGTCATAACACTGCCATATGGAATCTGTTTGATGGAGCATCTGTCCTTCTCTCTGTCTCTCTCTCTACCCTAATTGAGCTGTTTTATGGGCCAGCAATAATGACCATGTAACAAGATTGTTATGGCTATGTACACTGTTTAAAAAGGTATATGAATGCATTGAGGGCGGCATGGTGACTCAGTGGGTAGCACAGTCACCTCACAGCAAGAAGGTCGCTGGTTTGAACCCTGGCTGGATCAGTTG
Organism: Danio aesculapii; assembly: GCF_903798145.1. Classification (NCBI taxonomy): domain Eukaryota; kingdom Metazoa; phylum Chordata; class Actinopteri; order Cypriniformes; family Danionidae; genus Danio; species Danio aesculapii. The sequence goes on from NC_079439.1 coordinate 61,110,735, forward strand.
GCATTTCTATGTGGAGTGCTACCATGTTCTCCCCATGTTCATGTGGGTTTCCTCTGGGTGCTGCGGTTTCACCCACAGTCTAAAACATGCGCTATTAATTGAAAAAACTAAATTGCCCGCAGTGTATGAGCGTGTGTATGGGTTTTTCCAACAAAATCTCACAGCAATTCGTAACTTTTTGATTTAGTGGCTAATTCGTATGAATTCGTACGATCTAATTCGTACATTTTCGTACGATTTGCTCATCCCCCAATGACGGTTGGGTTTAGGGGTGGGGTTAGGTGCCACGCCTCCTTTTTAAAATCGTATAATTTCGTACGACTGAACTCGTACGAATTAGCCACTATACTGACAAAACGAAAAATACTTACGTTTTCTCGTGAGATCAGGCTGGTTTTTCCCTGGCATCCACTGCGTAAAACATATATTGGATAAGTTGGTGGTACAGTCTTGAATTTATTGCTGATCGCTCCTACTATATTACACGTCTAGACTATTATAAAAACCAATATAAAGATGTTTCACACAAAATGTATCAAACAAAATGCTGCACAAACACTCTTAAAATAAAGATTCTTTATTGACATTGATGAATCCACAAAAATTTTTTTAACTTTCATGGAATCTTCACATTCACTAAAATGTGAAAAAGAAAAGAAAAAGATAGATTCTATGGCATCATTTTGAAAACCCCTTTTTAGTTCTTTCAGGCTTTTAGTTCTTCAAGATTGTATACAACATGCATTCAATATAAAAATTCCAATTAAATATTGCATAAAATACAGAATCGTTAAAGACAGGTTGCAGTGAGGCAGAGTTGTGATTATTCACAAGATACTTACTGTTGACTTCTATTTAGTCTGGCAAGCATATAAAGGATCCTTTCAGAAAACAAACTTTTATTTACAATCAGATATGATTACTTGAAATAGACTCATAAACTATTTCACAGAAAGAAATTATGACCTGTCAGGTTAAATTCTACTGCCGAATTAGCTAGTAGCAGTAGTAAAATAATATTTATTATTTTATTTCATTTTTTTTAAATGCACCAAACACAACTTTTAAATTTTTGTTTGACAAAGTTGTAATTTAAATTGATAATTGGAAATTCTAGCCTTCTAGCCGCAACCCAGTACTGGAAAACACCTATAAACACTCATTCACACACATACATTCATACATCTATTCATCTATTTTACTTCAGCTTAGTCCCTTTATTCAATCAGGGGTTGCCACAGCTGAATGAACTGCCAACTTATCCAGAATATGTTTTACACAGTGCATGCCTATCCAGCTGCAAGTCAGAACTGGGAAACACCCATACACTCTTACATTTACACACATGCACTACGGACAATTTAGTTTATTCAATTCACCTGTATCACATGTCTTTGGTCTATGGAGGAAACCAAAGCACCTGGAAGAAACCCACACAAACACAGGGAGAACATGCAAACTCTACACAGAAATGCCAACTGACCCAGCTGGGACCCAAACCAGCAACCTTCTTGCTGTGAGGTGACAACATAATGAACAAACACATGCTATAAAATGTATATATAGGATATATACACATCCTATCAGAGCCAATAATCTGCAGGGTATTATAAGGTGGAATAATTTTCACTATATACTCTTGAATACTTTTAGAAGGTCTTCTTTGTACTCATACTTTGGGTAGTTACAGGTACTACATTTTTTGGCAAGTAGTTATACCATTACTTGTGTAGGTTTTTGTTGTATTCATTCCACCACTGGCACTTTTGTGCAGAATTTATATTTATTTCGTTTATGCAGTATTTTAATGAAATACTATTAATAGTTTGTGTCCGAGCAGGAATCAGCCTTAAACTCCTACCAGATACAAGCCATTCACAGTCCCCTTCCCTCCAGGCCAGTATCATTCTTGCATGTTTTTGGGGCGACAGGTCGTTTCCTGTGAGCGTTTATTTGTGCAGATGGGTCGGCGGTAAGGGAAGACGATATCTAATCACCTGTTCCTGTGAGGCACAGAGCAAGTCTTTGTGTATTCATTCCTAGTAGCCGGTCCATACTTATAAGGCAGGTGACAGGGGGAAAGGGGTCTGCTATTGTTTTGGAGACAGAATACACAAGTGGCCATTCACATGACATTACACAGCACTGTCCTGCAGGCGGGATTTATATTCCAAAAATAAAGCTGGCAGATTCTTTTATAATGGTTTCTGGACTTTACAATAAAGTTTCATTTGTTTACCATTAACATTAGATAATGTATTAGCTAATATGACAGTAAGCTTCTAGCTCATCCACTGTGTAAAACATATGCTGGTTCATTCCACTGTGGTGACCACTGAAGAATAAAGGGGGTAAGCTAAAGGAAAATGAATGAATGACAATGAGCACTGCATTTTTACAGCATTATTAATGTTTGTTACCTTTATTGAAATGATATTGTTAGCTCACAGTGCATTAACTGACGCAAACAAATACAACTGATTTTAAACATTTATAATCATGTATAGTACCAAAATAAATATTGCACATTTTGATTTTGCTTCAAGTATTGGGTAAAATTAGAGGTGTAGAATATGGTTATGCATAATATGCGCTTTAAAATACTAATGAACATGCCAGCATTTCAATACTAGGCATGTTAATAAGGTGTTAGTTTATATATACAGATAAACTGGTCTTATACTGAAGTGTTACCCCAGTAACGAATATATAAATGTAATATTTAGTAACAAATTATGGTTAAAATCCAAGCAAAAACTTTACATATGCTTTAGAAAGATGCAGCCGTATCCCACTGCTACTCATGTGATACTGCTCAATTATGGCATTCTGTTGGAAATACTGGCTTTATGTTTGTTTTGTTTATATGACTGCTATTTTTATTTATAGGTTTTATTTTCACATTGACATTTAATATCTCTTGTTCAAATACATTTTGAACAGCAGCTACGCTAATTATTTTTTAATTCTCTATTACCACCTGGGGATGCCCATCCCGAGGCCTATAGAGACAATGCCAATGCAGCGGCATTGATGGGATTCAAGACCTGAGAAGAGATGATGCCAACCATCAGGAATTTGGAGGACAACACATACACTTAATAAACTTCATTACACATTAAAATTAAGGTATGATGTCTGTATATAATAACTTATATTTTATTGTAACTTTAACTTAATTTGATTATAATGCAAGATTGAAGATTACGAATAGACACACGGACTACACTATAAAACACACTGTAGCTGGGACTTTATTCGCAAATTAGAAAAAGAAGAAATAAAGGGTCCCTTTAGGCCTGAAACAACCTAAATTAACAAAGTAGTGAGAGAAAATAAAGGAAATAAAGAAGATGAAGAAAACTTTAATGACGAAGGAGAAAAGCTTTAATGATTTATCCGCCCTCAGCTCTGTGATCTCTAGTATTTACACAAGGCAGTGGCATTTTGAGTGAGCTGCGCTTGTGTCAAATTGCCAAGACAAAATAAAATGTCAGCCTCGCATGTGTTTCTGATAAAGCATGTACAGTACACGTCAAGGTAGAGGCCAGCTATTTTACATGCCTCAGCTATGTAACGTGTAGTCATGTTTCTGTTTTGTAGCTCTGTAGACAGGGAGGGAGAAGGATGGCGTCGAAAATGACTCTGTCAGTTAAGTCGGGCTTTTCCTAAAGTGAAAATATGGTTTTGTTTTCCGCAACTATCGCACAGTCACGTCCTCCATATGTCCACATTAGATTCAGTCGATCAAACTCTTCGGACTGAAGACGCAGAGGGAGATTTGTAGGGCTGTGTTACTCTCGATTCAGCTGAGAGGAGATTTGTGAGGTCGAACTGTCTTAGTGTGTTTACTTTTTGGCACTGAATGCAGATATGGCACGTCTTACATGTCTTGTAGCCCATGTTCGCTCCACCCATATCTTAATTGGACACAAAACAACGCTTAAACTGGACCGTCTCCCATGGGAAATTCTAGCAGCCAAACACTCTATGTGAATCTGCTCAGACATTAAAATCAGCCGGATAAAATCTGTTAAATAAGCGAAGGACGTGTACGTGCCAGAGCCCAAACAAACACTTCTCACTGTCAATGAATGGTCCAAAATCATCAGTGGATATAGATGGGGCTATCAAGAAAAGCTACAAAATGACTTCCAGAATAGAGACGTTTAGATTTATACAGCTTTTGACATATACAGTTTATTTTTCTAGTGATTGTGGCACAAGGATCAAAATCAATTTTTGCATAAAAGTTCTGTAATTTCTTTTGGTTACACTTTATTTATATATTCTGTCGACTCTAAGGAACATGTTATCTAATTAGAGTATTAGTAGATTGTTAGGATTGGGTTAGAAGAATTTAGAAGTTGGTAGAAACTGACAAGCTACTTATAGCACAGACTATAGAGTACACAAGACATGACACATATAGTTTTGAATGGGGAAAAGTGTAACGGTCAATATGTCGAATAAAGCCCTGCCTACTAGTACAGGAGCCAATCATTGATCGCTAAAGACTGACGATTCTCCAGGGGAGAAACTCAGACCAGATGTGTGCTTTTACGACAGTTTGGTGGTCAACAAATGCACTAGAATCTCAGCGAATATTTGCTTCACAGACATGAGAAATATATCCAAACAAAGCTTGGAATCTGTATTTTTTATTCAAAACAAATTCAAAACAAAAGTTTTTTGGTTTTGTAATTTGTATAAAATGAATGCGAGGTACAGTCCATCCTGTCAAACGCACATCACATGTCAGCAACTACTCAAATACCCACAAACTTGTAAACAAAGAGTCGCTTTCATTTCTGGAGGAGATTCACCATCAAGACCAAGTTGTGGATTACTTCAGAAGACCATCGCGATATGACGATCATTATCCAGAGGATGATATATGCATGTAGAATAGCCATAAATGAGGTTGGTGTCGTGATCTTGTTTCTTTCGAGTGTGCATGCGCATTCGCTTGGGCAACCTGAAAAAAACTAAATGAAACTTATGAGATGGTTGTTGTTTAAGGTTATTGGTGATTCCAAATATGTAATGTTGTCGTAAGCTTGACAAACGGTTTTGTAGAATTTGATGTTTCCCTATTCAGCCAGAATGCATACTGCCCGAGAGGTGTTTCAAAGATGGCCACAGAGTGAAATGACTTGCCCTAAAGGGACTTTGCTTATAGTCAGCAGATTTCAATTACGATACTGACATGTACTGTAGTTGTAGTTATAGTAACATGACAAAGCAGACAGACTATCAAAAAATGGATTTTATCAATTAATTTTAATTTATTCAATTTATGTGGTAAAAATAGTTGCAGCTAAATAATCACAAACAAAATCCAATTCTTGGCTATATAAAAACAAGTTAAACTGCAAAACATGATAAACATTTTAATACAGTTCCTGGCAGCAACTAAATAATGATGGATGGAAGGATGGATGGATGAACAAATTTAAGCTTTCATGTTGTTAACGCCAAATTCTGACCATACCATTCGAATGTCGCAGCAGAAATCGAGACTCATCAGACCAGGCAACGTTTTTTCCAATCTTCTATTGTCCAATTTTGGTGAGCCTGTGTGAATTGTAGCATCAGTTTCCTGTTCTTAGCTGACAGGAGTGGCACCCGGCGTGGTCTTCTGCTGCTGTGGCCCATCTGCCTAAAGGTTGTGTGTTCAGAGATGTTAACATTTTCAGACCATTCTTTGTAAACTCTAGAGATTGTTGTGAGTGAAACTATCAGTAGATCAGCAGTTTCTGAAATATAAATGTGACATTCTGAAAAAGCAATCAGAAAACAGCAAGTGTTGCAATGTTAAGAACATGGGTGAATAGATATCCAAATCCCACAGGAAGTAGTACTGTAGGTCATCTGGGTACTTTCTTTCTTGGGTACTTTTTTTGAATGCTATGAATTCAGACATACTAAACAGTTGACATGTTTTTCACAAACTATATAGTTTGAAAGTATCCATTTTCAGATGTGATTTCTAAAAAAATATGCCTAGATTACGGCATTATGAAACTGTTACTAGAAAAGGGTGTTTGTTCCTCGCTACTTCAGTTATTATGGCTTTATCACTTTTCTCTTTTAAACATCTTCTAGGTGTCTTTCTAGTTTCTTTCCTCCTCAAACACGTTCGAAACATTGTTCACGAACTAAAAAGGAATTGAGAGGCCACACAAGGATTCTGTCTGGCCTCTTAAAGCAGTGTTTATGTAGTCCTGATCTGAAAGACTGCAGAGCATGCAGGAGCTGTTCTGAGACTGGAGCCAGAGCACTGAGATCAGGATGCTGTCTGCCACTTATGGAGACTAAATCATTTCCTCTAAGCTGATGATTTCTACTGGGAAATCTAACCCGGCTCACAAAATTACTTCCGAAAAAAAAAAGGTCATCTAAAAGATTTTTTTTCCATTATTTTTTTTATTTATCTTTTTATAATTTTACATTATATTTTCATGTTCAAGTTTTATTAGATTTTTTTTTTTGCTTATAGTTGGTTGTATAAATATTAAAATGATTTGCGAAATCATCAATTTCAAATTTAACAACATTTTATGTATTCATTATACAAGCTAGTCATGCCACCATTATGCGGTGTATATATATATATATACACTTACCAGCCACTTTATTAGGTACACCTTACTAGTACTGGGTTGGACCCCTTTTGCCTTCAGAACTCCCTAAATCCTTCGTGGCAAAGATTTAACAAGGTACTGGAAATATTCCACAGAGATTTTGGTCCGTATTTATATGATAGCATTACGCAGTTGCTGCAGATTTGTCTTGAATGATGCGAATCTCCCGTTCCACCACATCCCAATGGTGCTCTATTGGATTGAGTTCAGGTGGCTGTGGAGGCCATTTCAGTACAGCGAACTCATTGTCATGTTCAATAAACCAATCTGAGATGATTCACGCTTTATGACATGTTATCCTGCTGGAAGTAGCCATCAGAAGATGGGTACACTGTGGTCTTAAAGGCATGGACATATTCAGCACCAAAGGTTGACTGTGGCGTTGACACAATGCTCAATTGGTACTAATGGGCCAAAGTGTGCCAAGAAAATATCCCCCACACTATTGCACCACCACCACCAGCCTGAACCCTTGATACAATGCAGGATGGATCCATGCTTTCATGTTGTTGACACTAAATTCTGACCATACCATCCTACCACCCTGAGACTCATCAGACCAGGTAATGTTTTTCCAGTCTTCTATTGGCCAATTTTGCTGAACCTCTGGGAATTGTAGCCTCGGTTTTCTGTTCTTAGCTGACAGGAGTGGCACCCGGTGTGGTCTTCTGCTGCTGTAGCCCATCTGCCTCAAGGTTTAACATGTTGTGTGTTCAGAGATGTTCGCTTTGGACCATTTTCTATAAACCCTAGTGATGGTTGTGCGTAAAAATTCCAGTAGATCAGCAGTTTCTGAAATACTTAGACCAGCCCGTCTGGCATCAACAACCATGCCACGTTCAAAGTCACCTAATTCACCATTCTTCCCTATTCTGATGCTCAGTTTGAACTGCAGCAGATCGTCTTGACCATGTTTACCTGCCTAAATGCATTAAGTTGCTGCCATGTGATTGGCTGATTAGAAATTTGTGTTAACGAGCAGTTGGACAGGTGAACCTAATAAAGTGGCCGGTGAGTGTATATACATGTTCTGTAAAAATGATTCTATGAAGTAATGCCAAAATCATCAAACTAAATTGACTGTAATATTACAGAACATTTTTACTGTATGTAGGGCATGACATCATTTGGATAAATTAAAACAAGTTTATCTGTTTTTATTTGTAGTTATGAAGTCAGACATGTAGTTAAGTCAGAATTATTAGCCCCCCTGAATTATTAGACCCCCCCCCCCCAATCTCGGACATAACTTAACGGACATAATTTTTTTCAACACATTTTGAAACATAATAGTTTTAATAACTAATTTCTAATAACTGATTTATTTTATCTTTGACATGATGACAGTAAATAATATTTTACTAAATATTTTTCAAGAGACTTCAAGACAGCTTAAAGTGACATTTAAAGGCTTAACTAGGTTAATTAGGTTAACTAGACAGGCTAGGGTAATTAGGCAAGTTATAGTATAACGAGGGTTTGTTATGTAGACTATCATAAAAAAATTTAGCTTAAAGGGGCTAATAATTTTGACCTTAAAATGGTGTTTAAAAAATTAAAAACTGCTTTTATTCTAGCCTAAATAAAACAAATAAGACTTTCTCCAGAAGAAAAAATATCAGACATACTGTGAAAATTGCTCTGTTAAACATAATTTGGGAAATATTTAAAAAAGAAAAAAATTCAAAGAGGGGCTAATAATTCTGATTTCAACTGTATGTATGTATTTTGAATATGTACAGCAAATGTAACAAACAATATAATTAATTGTTCTAAAATTAAAATAAAACATCATAATTACTTTGCAGAGAACATTAGTATACCATTCGGTGCAAAATATTATTTGCGTGTGTATGTGTGTGTGTGTGTATCGGTGTAAGACATTTGCATGCCTAAATGGGAGTTTGGTAATGTTTTATAATGAAAAATTTAACATGGCATTTTTCAGCCAAATATTAGCACTGATACCTGACCTTAGACCGTGAACCGAAAACTCCCATCATTTTTTTTTCTGTCAGGGTTTTTTAGGGGGTGTTTTTTTAATTCATCGGTAACTAGATGTGAGTGACTAAACATTTGTGAGGGTGGACAGAGGGGAGAATGATAGATAGGTGTGATTGTGTGTGTGTGTGTGTGTGTGTGTGTGTTTGTGTGCTACACAGCTGCGTCTGAGTAATACCTGGCAATGAATAACTATTCTCAAATGATTACACCTTTTCCAGACTGAAATGAATTTATCACTTGTATTGTCACCTCGTGCATCTTCCTTTGAGAGGTTAGCTTAGTCAGCTCACAACCATTTGTTAGCACATGCCTGACTGAGTCCATGAAACAAGGAAAATCACTTTTTTTATGTGTCCTGTTGTAAAGTTTTAGAAGACTGAAGTTACGATTATATCTGTTTACCATAGAGTGGAGGAACTATGACATCATTTTTTATGCAAAAACCCAGAAGCGAGTTAGCATTTTAGCAGTTTTGGTTTCCTCATCCTCAATGGTTTTTTTAATAGGATTTTGGTTAAATAAATCGCTTAAATAAGGTTTGTGGTTACCACAAACTCAATATACTTTCACATTTTTTCTATGAGATAAAACACATCAGTTACATTACTTTAGATTTTTTAAAATCAGTTACGCTTCTTTAAAAAGACGGTTGCTAGAAAGTTACTAAATGGGACTACAGGCGATTTCGGAGGCATTATACGTCATTGAGCTGATCTGTCTGGAACGCAGCCCGCTTTAAATTTACAGCTTGTGTCGGCATTTGGATTCATCTGCTATTTGGTTAAGTATTTTACAGTTTGTAGTAGTTTTTTAATTGGGCATTCAGGTTGTTTGTATATAATGCTTTCACTTGTAGAGACGTCAAGATTCATTTGTTGATCATTTTATTTTAATAAAGCTAATTTATGAAGATACTGCTTAATCTAGTGCAGTCTCTTTTCTGCTCTCAGTAAAACAAATATGTGTGAATACATTTGTAAAAATATATAAATATTTACTGACATTTTAACGGAATTCTTTTACACTAACATACAGTTGAAGTTATTAGTCCCAGTTTTAATATATATATATATATATATATATATATATATATATATATATATATATATATATATATATATATATATATATATATATATATATATATATAATATTTTCTAAATGATGTTTAACAGAGCAAGGACATTTTCACAGTATGTCTGATAATATTTTTCCTTCTGGAGAAAGTCTTATTTGTTTTATTTCGACTAGAATAAAACCAATTTGTAATTTTTTAAAAAACATTTTAAGGACAAAATCATTAGCCCCTTTAAGCTATATTTTTTTTACAATGACTTGCCTATTTACCCTACCCTGCCTAGTTAATCCAATTAAGCCTTTAAATGTCACTTTAAGCTGTATAGAAGTGTCTTGAAAAACATTTAGTAAATTATTATTTACTGTCATCATAGCAAAGATAAAAGAAATCAGTTATTAGAAATGAGTTATTAAAACTATTATGTTTCGAAATGTGTTGAAAAAAATCTCTCAAATAAACAGGGGGGGGGGGGGGGGGGCTAATAATTCAGGGGGGCTAATAGTTTTGACTTCAACTGTACATCTAATGATTTTCATCTTTTTCTTTATCTGAACACATTCAACAGTATGTCATACCTGCGATATTTACACTCCTCCTTAAACTCCTTTATACTCACCTTAAAACTTGTAGCATATGTGACTGTATGGGCTGTTTTTCGCTGTATCTCGTGACAAAAAAGAATATTAAATGTTGTTCTCTTTCCATGATGGGACTTAATAGACTTATCCCTAATTTCTGTCGTCTATGAAAAAGAATTTGGGATTTCCTCCAAACAAGGCATGATAACTAATGGATTCTGATTGACTGTGATTGTTTTTTGTCATTCATCAGCTAAAAAAAAAAATTAGAATGATTTTGAAAATGCCGTAGTTATATAAAATAATAATTTTCCTTGATGTTAATGGGCCCTCAAAAACTAAAATACAGAAAGGACTGCAACCAGTTCAGTTTTTCACACACCTATTCCTCATCTGTTGTAAATAATGGCCTCTAGAGCAGCGCAGGCATGAGGTTAATGAAAAACGATGAGAAGCGGCTTCCCGGGGGAGCAGGAGATTTCAGGGATGTTTTGGTATAACTCTGTATTGTTTTCATTGAACATCTTATTTACACATTGAACGTGAAGTCACAGATATAAGCAATTTGTTTTCACTCTTTGGTTGGTTTCCCCCTCCCACCTATTTTTCTTCTTCATGGTTGAACATCTGTATGGAATCACTTTACTATGTGGAATGAACGTGTGACTTTGAGTCTGTAATCCTGCAGATTTGGCTTTTTTTGTTGCACTAAATTTATTCGAACGTTTATTGAAAGCATAAACGGGAATGTTTCCTGAGCTTTTGGTACATTTGATACAGGTTATGTATATGTGAGACTGGTGAGAAATACATGAGAAGAGAAATGATGGTTATTTACAGTTTGGGAGAAATAACTTACATTTTAAAAGCTTTTTCGATTTTTTTCCCCCTAAGCTTCATCCTGCCTTGTTTCATATTTATACCTCAATTCCTCCTTGACAGCTTCTCTTCTGAGCCTCGTCTCGGGCTTGGCTGGCTGTACATCTGGAACTGGGCATGTTCTCGGTGCCTCCTCTTTGGTTTTGTGCTTTCGGTTGATTATATTACCCATTCTGAGTTCTTTCTCCTGTCTGAGGGGGAGGAAAACAGAAGTATGAACGCTGGGGTCAAGTGGTGATTGCTGATGTTGTCTCCTCTAAACATATGTTTAGTCCTCGCTGAGCGTATGCAGTTCCCCCACAGTTTGGTAACCATTAAGGGACTTCCTAAGTCAGTTCCGGAGCCAGGTCTCTGAGGACGATAAGAGGGGGGTTAGTGTGGGGTTTTGATGGGGGAATGGGGCAAGAGGTGCCTGGGTTAGTTTGGATATGGTTAGGGGTTAAATTAGGCCAGAACAACCCGGAACAGCAGGAGTTTGATTAAACATCTGTTATTATTGCATGGCAGTCCATAAAATTTCCTGTATTCTACATGTTTTTCACATTTGATCTCCAGCTAGTTGAGTGTTAAATAAATTACTCGAGGCATCATATTCACCACAATTCCAATATTCTCCAGAGCAGCAGATGGCGCTGCATTCATCTGTTAGACACATTCACTACCTTTTTACACAGCTCGTTTCCCACTCTAATACAATATGCTAATAATATTTGCTTGGTTTAAGATTTTGAACTATGGACAGCTTGTGTCAAACAAAACCATTGTAGTGGATTCAATTATCACCACACTGTAAAACCCAAATAGCTATGGTAACTCAAACCATTTGAGGAAACTGATTGATACAAACCATTTAAGTTCAAAAACTAATCCTAATGAGTACTGTGAACTTAATCCATTTGAGAACACGAAGCAATTTGAGCACAGTAAACCCAAATAAAAGTAGAGAAGACAAACCAACTGAGTACTGTAAAATGCAATAAGTTAAGGCAACTTAAGCCATTTGAGGAAACCGATTGCTACAAATCTTTTGTTTAAAAAAGCAAAAAAATCTATATGAGTACTGTCAAAGAGCTTAGAATGACCGAGAGGCGACACACAATAGAACGTTCCATTGCAACAGCAGTGCCCAGCAACAGCCCCGGATTCCGGGGTCGGCTGTCCATTGGATCTTATTGTTGTCGTGATGACAAGCAGCTGCTTTGTTTATTTATTTATTTAAAAAGTGCAATAAAGCTGAGAGACAACCTGAAAGACGACAATACAACACTTACGATCACAATCATCAACACTTTTAATAATTTATTTTACAGACTTATAATATGCTGTTGTTCTATTTGAATTTTCATTCCAAAATGGCCACCACGCCATCTAGTGGCTTTTTCCCAAATTGCACTAGAGTGTCACCTCTTGGTGATTCTATGTTCTTTGGTACTGTGAACTTACTCCACTTACTCCATTTCACTGAGTTCAAAACTCTTTTCAGTAAATTTTGAGTAAACTACACTCATTTTATTTGATAAAGTTGACTGTTGGGTTTTACAGTACAGATTTAAGATTTCCTTCTCCTCCAAAATCCAACTTTAAACCCTGAATATGGTGAAATGGTGAACAGAGACGATTAGAGGTAAACTTAGTGGTATTTGAGTCAAGGCTGCCGCCTTGGCCCTGGGCAATCTCACGAAAGTGGCGCTCAGACAGGACGTGCATTTTGATAGAGGTTCTGCCTGATGGAGGGTGAGCTGTGAACTTCACATGCAGTGCGAAGGCCACGGGGCCCAGCACTCAGCCCTCAGGGCAGACGAGTCTAAGAGGAAATGAAAGGATCATTTAGCACGGGAAAGGCGAGGCTGGGGGAAGAGGCAAGAGAGTGGCCATGCCACAGACACCCATCCTAGCCTTGAACAAAGACAAACAAACAGCAAGAAAATCATAAAATCAACGCCTGAGGCTCCACAGACTCTTGCGCCAGCTCCGTTTCGCATTGCATTATTGTGTATCCGAGAGGAATCTCAAAGGGGTTTTCAGTAAACAAACTGGAGCCAGCCCATCTTCGTCTTGCCCTTGTTTTGAGAAAAAGGTTGGAGTCTGGAATCTCCAGAGTGTTATCCTTAAAGGGCTGTGAAAGTTGAGTGAACTGCTTGTATTTGTGGTCTGACTATGTGGCTTAGTGATACAGTATGTGAGATAATCATATATCTGACATCACCAATACATGTGTTGGTCTTCGGCCTTTAGGTTAATTTAAATTAAAAGTAAAAATTCAATTTAGAATTGTGAAATTTGAATGAGAGAAGATGGCTTTTAGAAGACATGTTCAAATAAAACTGTTAAAATCAGTCCAAATGAGATGCTTATAGACATTTTGTATGTAAAATATTTTAGCCAGCCTCTTTTTTTGGTCAGCTAATGTGAAGACTTTTCACTTCACAAAAAGGTTATTAATATATGACATCTCAGTCAAGCTGTTTACTCAGATTGATCTTAGTTGCTCTATCTCTCTCTCTCATTTATCCTCATTCCTTTTCTATTCAACTCCTCCTCACAGTCCTTAATTAGAGGTTATTTCTCACCGATCAAAGATCCTGAAAAGCCAAATTTGGGAATTTGAGAGCCAGGAAAGTGTGTGGAATTATGTTTGGAATTCAAGTAAACATACTGCTCAAATGTAGGTCTTAATAATTTTTTTTTTGCAGTGTAATTGATTAAATGATTTGAAGTCTACTGTAGATAGACCCACTGCAAGGTCTCCTAACTGGTCTAACCGACTTCTGATATAAATAGAGATTTTTCTCAAGAGTGAAAAAATGTGGCTCTGTTTTTACCTGGATTTAAGATGTCAAAGTCAGATCACAGGTAGACAAAGCTCACACATTTCTATTTACACCTGGTGTTTTAGTAAATCTAAATTTAATTTTTTAAATTTTGTTCTCTTTTGAACTCTTGTTTTACAATTTTAGATAGCACAGCTCATCCTATAATGTTTGCAAATTATGTCAGTTGGCAGAAAGGAGGATTATGTGGCTGCTTAAACATTTATCCACACAAATATCTACAGCATGAAAGCAACCCTTATTTCATTTGAAAACAGACTAGCTCAAAACCTTTGATTGCTTTACACTTAGACTTATCACTGTCCTCTTGTGGCCTGAGAAGCAGAATCCATGTGAGTTTGGAATGATATGATGATGATGATGATGATGAGGATGACAAAAAATAAAAATAAATAAACAAAAGTGTCTTGTAAGGTGTAACTTTGGATTACCAGTCTGACTCTCTAATGAACATATTTTAAAATAGTCTAGGACTAATCTCTTCAAGCCTTTTCTATGAAACTGAGGGAGTACGGAATATTTCGTGAATTAGATTTTTTTTAATTGACCAATCAATCAAAATATTCCAAGTATGCTTGGAAAATGTACTTTTATAATGTTCTTATGTTCTTAACATTTATGCGAATGAAATATATATTAAAGAGATCAAATTTGGGACTTTTCTTTCATATGGTTCATCCACATATGATACAGTAGCAGCTGTGTAGATTACAGCTGCCATAGCCTGGACCAGCTGTCCTATACTTCAAGTGCAGTGCTGTCCAATCCTGCTCATGGCTAGCCAGCCTTCAGAAAAAATTAGACAATTTAGACAAAAGATCCTAAATTAAACAAACCTAAATTTAAGCTAATAAATGTCTGTAGTATCACTAGAGACTTTTGTGAAAATCAATTATGATAGGAATAAGTCTATGGAAAGAGGCTCTCTAGTAGCAGGGCCCCTGTTCTACGGTAGGTCTATCAGATGAGAGCCCTGCTTCAGGAGACCGGTACAAAGTTAATTGCATTCTGTTTTAACATAACTGATGGGTGATGCGGTGGCGCAGTGGGTAGCACGTTTGGCTCACAGCAAGAAGGTCGCTGGTTCAAGCTTCGGCTGGGCCAGCTGGCAATTCTGTGTGGAGTTTGCGTGTTCGTGTCCAAAGACATGTGGTACAGGTGAATTGGGTATGCTAAAATTGACAGTAGTGTGTGAATGAGTGTGTATGGATGTTTCTCAGTGATGAGTTGCAGCTGGAAGGGCATTCTCTGCGTAAAACATATGCTGGATAAGTTGGTGTTTCATTTCACTGTGGTGATTCAATTCACTTTTAATTGTATAGCGCTTTTACAATGTAGATTGTGTCAAAGCAGCTTCACATAAAAGGTCATAGTAAATAGGAACAGTGTAGTTCAGTTTTTAGTGTTTAAGTTCAGTTCAGGTGACCCCAGATTAATAAAGGGACTAAGCCAAAAAGAAAAAAAATGATTGAATGAATCTGGTGAGTTTGACTACGATTGGAGACAAATTCTGAAGTACAGTCGGTCTCCAGGAGCAGGGTTGAAAGACATCTGTATTAGATGATCCAGACTAAGGTCCAGGACACACCAAGCTGATGCCAAACAACTAGCCATGATGAAAACGTCTTGGCCAAAAAGCTGCATGTGAACACACCAAACAAACGACTACAGACTGAAACAAGAGTCTGTTTTCTCATTCTGTAAAGGGAAACCGGAAAATTATATATGCACCAACAAGGCGTAAACAAAGTGGGGATTAGTATCACAGTAATTGTCACTCACCATGGAGGGATTGGCTTGTGCTAATATTTGAGAAGTGTATTGAAATTAAAGCCAGCATCTTTGTGTTCCTTCTTGACTTTTGAATTGTTTACTTTGTAAATTTAAGGCTCGTTTCCACTAACTGGTACGGTATGGTTCGGTTTGGTTGGAAAGCGAAACCGCTTGCGCCTCAGACTGGCTCGTAAAAAACTACATGGCACAGGGTAAATCTGCTCTTCTTCTTGGCTTTGTGGCTGTTCATCCAGACGACGACAAGGTTTGTTTGAGCCCAGATCGACCATGGCTCGTTATTATATGTATTTATAATTCCGCTGTAATCTCTCGGCTGTGTATTTCAAACATGGCGGGTTTTTTGTTTTCATTCTGGCTTGTTGCATAAGCGAATGACGTATCTCTGCAAACCATTAGCGTTCAGCTGCGCGTGTGGCTCCGCCTTTTGGTACCCTTTCTCGTGTTTGGTACCCTTTCGAAAGGGTGCTGAAAAAGTGGTACGGTTCGGTTCGGTACGCTTTTTGACAGTGGAAACAGCCATAAAAGCGTACCGAACCGTACCGTACCGTACCCCTCAGTGGAAACGGGCCATTAGTCTCTTCAATTTTTGTTCTCGTGCTCTGATTTATCGTTGAATCACCAATCAGATCACTGTCTTCGTTCGGTGGCTGACATTGATTCTACTTGCTGGATTGGGGCAACTTGATCTGACATTAGCCCAACAAGAGGAGATGTGTGGAACACACCAAACCAGCTAGCAGGACAGACATTGACTGATGGCTTGTTGTCTATTCAAGCTTTTCTGAAATGATGAGTCTCGCACAAATGCTGTTTGCAGTACACACACACACACACACACACACACACACACACACACACACACACACACACACACACACACACATTAGCGTTTACTGACACCATGCAGTGGTGTTGATTATAGTTGTTAAGAATTACCCAGCGATTTTACTCTCTTTATTACAAACATGCAGTTTTAAAATCGTTTCAAATTTAATTATCGAGGTGCAGCTGATCACAGAGAGTTCATAAAATTTTCTGTGGACGTGTATACATGTTATTATGGAGACATGGCACCTGTCAATCAATTCGGTGGTTGGGGAAAATCGCACTTCTACGTCACATTGGAGTGGGCCTCAAAATCACTGGGATTTGGATCCTATTTGAACATCAGTAAATCTTACAGTGTTTATATCACTCCAATATGACTGTGGATACACTACACCTACACACAGTTCTGTCCAAACAGCTTACAAAAGATAATTTTCATCATAAGTGGCCTTTATGGCCTGTTTTCACAGAGAGGTACAGTACGGGTCACCTTTATCAAGCTTGCGTTTCCACTGCCAAAAGGGTACCCTTTTGGTGTACGACAAAGTTTCAGACAGCGTAATTTTTACTTGAGGAAATGTCACAGTAAAGCCGTACGGGTCGTTCACATGTTATATGAGAAGCACTTCAGTGCAAACCCTCTCATATCTATCTTTAATCTTCACTAGCATATGTAACCTCTTGTCAGAAAGTAATTACGTAATTCCGAGTTCATAATAGTCCAAAAGATGATGATAATAGTTAAACATAGCCGTTTGTATTTGTTTTATGTTGCAGAAGCATCTTTTGCTGTTGTTTTTCCGGCTTGCTCCTAAGGTTCGCTTTTAGGTATCCTTTGATAGTGGAAACGGCCATAAAAGCGTACCGAACAGTAACATACCGTACCACTCAGTGGAAACGGGCCATTAAAGTGTTTTATCCATGCTGCTCATCATGTTACCAGATTCATTCTTGTAATATATTGCAATATATCAACCCCCGACTGTTAGCCTTCATTATATCTATCTAAGCAGAGTTGCACACTCATATGCCATGTACTGTATATTGGACTGTATAATTTGTCTCATAGTACACAAAAGGCTCAAGGCTCAAACTCAAATGCTCTAGGCAATTGCACTTACAGCACAGACTATAGATGCCCCAACACAAGCCGGCCAGAGACTCATCATGTGGCGTAACTTACGCAAGCTGAGGTGACAGAGGAAGCAGCTGGGTGCATGCCGCCAGCCATCCCCAGGGAACTTTGCAGAGGGCATATGGTGTCGCAGATGCAGCCCACCTGATGTACCTCATTCTGTCTGCAACACGTGCAGCGTGCAGAGGTGTGGGCCATCATTGCATGTGCCGGTACTCTACACTGATGATACAGAAGTATCATCAAAGAAGCTCTGAACTGAGCTAATTCATACTAAACACCACGTTTGTCTGGAAGTGGAAGCCATTACAGTGATACAACAAAACTCTGAATTCTCAAGAGTACATCATTTTGCATTTAATCACAACATTGCTTTGGAAGATGGCTCAACAATCTGAGGGCACACACAAAACTCTCTCACATAATTTTTGAAAAAATGAAGCCGTTGTACACTTCTTGGCTCTAATGAGAAGAGCCATACAGTAAGCATGCAATCAAATATAAATACAAACATATAAACGTTTTCTTATTGAAAGCTGTCAGGCAATGAAATGTGTTAACACATCACCAACTAATGTGAACCATGCGGATGAGTTGATTTTGAATTGCGCATAGCATTTGGCTCAGCTAGCTGTCACCTGATTTTAAAACCCTGGTTGGGGATGCGCATGGGTCACCAGATGTCCCATGTCTCTTTCAGATGTCACTCTGAGCCTGATGTGTAGTTTTCTCTCCACATTACAGTCAGGCATGCATGCACGGCAGAAGGCCCTGTCTAAATATTTATCTCGCTCCAAAGGTGATGTGGAATCAACACTTAATATGCGAGCATCGGAATAACAAACCAAGCAGACCTAGTTTAAACTAAAACTGAACGTTTCAAGTAGGGGATTCCATTAACAAATGAACAACTCAATTTAAATGAACAGCAGATAATAGTCTGAAACTGAAGCACAGCCTACACTGTAAAAAAAATGCTGGGCTCCACACAATTGATTTGTGTTTGGACAACTTAAAGGAATAAAGTTAATTTATTAGTTTTTTAACAAATTTAAGTGGACTGAACATAAAACATTTAAGTTGCCCCCCCAAAATAAAAAAAAAAACAAGAATTGTGTTCTTTCAGCTTATATTCAAAACAGTAAACATATTTTTTTGAGTGTTTGCAAGTGAACACTGAAATTTGATTTATGGTTATTTTTCCTGCACTCAGAATATCTTTATGATATATTTCTGTATTTGTTCAATCTCAGTATGGTACACTTTTGTATGAACTGATACATGGAGTTTTGGTTTTAATATACATGTTTGTGATACTAATATGGATCCTCCGGCCTCCGGGACCTAGACTGCCACTCTGCACAGGAAGTTTGGCCAGGGAAGAAATGGTCGTGCCCAACTGAGCCTGGTTTCTATCTAGGCTATCTGCGCATCGATGGATTTGCTTTTCAGTGTTTTGACTCTCAGAAGTAAAAATTTAACCATACTGAACTGAACTTTAACTCTGAAAACTAGACTGACACAGTTTCAATTTACTAGAACGTCTATGTCAAGCTGCTTCGACACAATCTACATTGTAAAAGCACTATAGAAATAAACATGAATTGAATTGAATCCTTTAGGTCAGTGGTTCCGAATTCCAGTACTCGGGACCCCCGTCCTGCACATTTAGCATGTTTCTTTCCTTAACACACCTGATTCAGATCATCTGCTTGTTAACAAAGAGATCCATGAACTGATCTTTGTGTGTCAAGTGAAGTTTATTTATAAACTAAAGCTACGGTCACACCGGGCTTTGTGTGTGCGAAATTCTGTCGTGCGGCACTGCGAAAAGGGGCGGGATTAAACAAGTATATTAGACATTAAAAAAGCCAGCGATTGCTCCATGTTTTACATTTCTGCCCAGAGGGGTCGTGTTTTGATCCTTGATTGGTCTCATGCAGTCAAGTGATGCGATTTAGTAGGTTAGAGTTCACCAAGCTTGAACTTTGCACCGCAGCAACCTGCGAAACTTGACGCATGACCCCGCGTTTCCGGTCTGACGCATTCGCGTGCATATAAATGGCAGTCTATGGGAAGAAAAGTCAAGTGTGACCGCAGCTTAAAGCTACGGTTACACCGGGCTTTGTGTGTGCAAAGTTCTGTCGTGCGGCGCTGCGAAAAGGGGCGGGATTAAACAAGATGATTAGACATTAAAAAAGCAAGCGATTGCTTCATGTTTTAAATTTCTGTCGAGAGAGGTTGTGTTTTGATGCTTGATTGGTCTCATGCAGTTAAGTGATGCGATTTCGATGCAGCAACCTGCGAAACTTGACGCATGACCCCGTGTTTCCGGTCTGACGCATTTGCGTGCGTATGAATGGAAGTCTATGGGAAGAAAAGTCAAGTGTGACCGCAGCTTAATTTCGAGAGGATCATGTGCTTATGATTGCTTGCAGCCGGCCCCTCATTATTCAATTCATGATTCACCAATCAGACGATTCCTAAGCCACTATAAATACCCTAAGTTCCATATCACAGCCATTCTCGTTTTGAAGAATCTCCCCTTCCACCTCTCCTCCTCCTCCTCCTCCTCCTCCTCCTCCTCCTCCTCCTCCTCCTCCTCCTCCTCCTCCTCCTCCTCCTCCTCCTCCTCCTCCTCCTCCTCCTCCTCCTCCTCCTCCTCCTCCTCCTCCTCCTCCTCCTCCTCCTCCTTTCCTAGATGGGTGGCTTGGTGGCCCAGTGGTTAGCACTGTTGCCTCACAGCAAGAACGTCACTGGTTCTAGTCCTTGCCAAGCTAGCCAATGTTTATGTGCGGAGTTCACACGTTCTCCCTGTAGGTTTCCCCCGGGTTCCCCGGTTTCCTCCCACCGTCCAAAAACATGCAACTTAAGTTAATTGACTAATCCAAATCAGCAAAACAAGCTTTATAATCAATCATCAGCTAAGTGTGAACTCTTGAAATAATGTTCCAAAGGACAAATAATTTGGTAAAAGTCCCCATTTTAGGTACCACAACAGTGAAATTTTTGGTAACTTCCTTTTTGATACGTATGTTACAACCCCTTTATGGCAGTGGTGCATGTACGTATGTTGCCAAATTAGTTTCATTTGGACAAAGATGAACCTACGTGGTGTGGTGCTATGTTTCTTGTAGAATTTTCATAACGTTTGTTCTTTCATTGTGTGAAAGGCTTCAGGACTCAAATTCTGCTACAAATTCTGTTCAATTTTCTGTCTACAAAATCTATTACAAATCCATTGGTTAAGTTGTCAGTGTTGCACTTCTCATATGGTGTGCTGCCTGAATTGAAAAAGACTGGGAAAATTAAATGAATCTATTCTTCAGGTGCAGAAAAAGAGGACGGGAAAATCACGATCAGAAGAGACAAGCACAAGATCATTTTAAGCATCGCTTTTTAGGGGTAATACTCCTGATGTAAATCAAGTAGCACTTAAAGTAAAAATAAGCAATTACAAATGAATAAACTTCATTTGAGATATTTGATCTTTGCCTGGTTCTACAGAAGGTTAAACTTAATCTAAAACGCATTTTACTGAAATGTAATAGTATTGAACCCAGCAGGCTCACAACATCATAAGTCAGGTGACCAAAATTCAATGTCTAACCTGCGTCTAAGGACAATGTTATTTTGATGTCCAATGATATTTGGTTGATTTTAGGTTGTGTTGGAAAGTGACCAAAATCCAGCGTCTGATAGATGTCATAGTGGTAACTTCCACACAACGTCAAGGTGTAACATGATTAGATGTTGATATTTGGTTCATTTTAGGTTGGACATTAGACGTTGACGTCAGTCTGATGTTGGGTTCTGACGTCAACCCGATTTTCATTTCCAAACAAAATCCAACGTCTCCACAGCATCAGTATGAAGTCACGCTGATGTCCTGTGCCTGCAGGGGAAGTGTCTTTCACTGACATATTTAGCACACTGTTAATATTTTTCCTGAGACTCGTTTATAAGAGTTATGTCCTAATGTATTTAATCTTAAGCTTTGAAACTTGCATCTCAAAAATCTAGATATAATTAGAAAATAATTCAAAGGATGGAACAGGGAAGGAGATAGTTTTTTCATTATTTGCTTATTGATTTATTATTTATGTATCAGACTCTGCATTAAATATTGTTAATTGTTTTGTTGTTGTTGTTTTTAATGAGTTATTATTGCATTTTCACTTTTGGTTAAATATTGTTCAGCGTCATTTCATTGCAGTTTTTTATTTTTTAATTTATCCATCGAAAAAAAACAACCTAGAATGTTTTATAGAGTCTTCAATCTGTTTGCCAAATTAATAGAATGTGTTTTAAACACTTTAATGATGCCAAGTAGGAATCACTAGTTCCTTTATTAAAGATTGTTTAATTCTTGCTGGTAGTTGACAAAAATAGAGCTGGTTTGAAATGTTCAAATCATTATTAAGTACAAGAAATCTGGAAAAATCTTTAAGCTTTATTTTTCAGTTTTATTGACTGTATTCATTCATTCATTTTCTTTTCAGCTTAGTCCTTTTATTTATCAGAGGTCGCCACAGCAGAATGAACCACCTACTTATTCAGCATATTTTACGCAGTGGATGTCCTTCCAGCTGCAACCCATCACTGGCAAACAGCCATACACTCTCATTCACACACATACACTATGGCCAATTAGCTTACCCAATTCATCTATAGTGCATGTCTTTGGATTTGTGGGGGAAACCGGAGCATCTGGAGGAAAGCCGCGCAAACACGGGGAGAACATGCAAACTCCACACAGAAATGCCAACTAACCCAGCCGAGGCTCGAACCAACAACCTTCTTGCTGTGAGGCAACAGCGCTACCCACTGTGCCGCCTGACTGTATTCAATAAGCAATAAAACAATTGTGGACTGGTAGAGCTCTACTAATCAGGGGAAAGTAGGGCCCTAAAATTATTCTGCTCAGGACCCCCATTGTACAGGGCTGGCCCTGACAATATAGCTGCCGTCGCGTCATCCATGTGAATGCTGCACCAGGTGGTGAATGAGGAGATTCCCCCCAAAATTGTATAAAACGCTTTGAGTGTACAGAAAGCACTATATAAATGTAAGCAATTATTATAATTATATGCTAAAAACAGCTAAAAGCTAACATGTTAACAAGCTTTTATACACAGATGTAGAGTACACAAAAACATATCCTGCAATTTTATTATGAATCCTTATATAAACGCATGATGAAGACATCCAGTAAGCCTTTGGTCTCTCGGTTGTGAGGTTGGAGATGGTGGAGTTCCCGTTGGTCTCAAGTAATTGATGAGAAGATGTTGTGACCACATGAGAAACTCATTTAAATGGCACTGTGGGGGTGAAGTGGGACAGGATTGATTGTAAACACTAAATTCAGTGCTGTATGATTTGAGATGAAAGACCCAATCACTACCGAGACGCAGTTACAGATATGTTTAGATAAATCTAGGGTGAAAGGGTGGGCTGTTTTCGGGCTATGGGAGCAAAGGAAGTTGTAGCCTGAGAGTGTGCTCTGGTCCTTTGGGTACAGTACAACATTGGCCAAAGGAAACATACTCCCTGCCCGAGCAAGAGAATTCTCATGCCATTGGAAGGATGGGCTAGCCCTCATTAGGGACATCCAATCTCTGAGTCACTAATACGTCTCACATAGGAATATGCATCAAGGCAGCCCACGCTGTCTCTGCTTTGACTTCAGCACACATGAATCTTCGAAGTCGCACATATTTGTTAGTGTTACTGTACACAAACACATCGTAAATACCCACTTCTACACCCACACATCCGATCGTACCGCAAACATCTTGTACTATCACATCCTGGCCTGTCTGACATTTTGATGTTGTTAACCATTACTCATAAACGACTTCTTCCTGTGTCAGTGCTCACTAAGAGCCATTCAATATATACAGTGTGTGCAGCGCAGTTCACATAATTTCACACGCTTCGCTGGGACTAATTCCTTGCACACGTCACCCACAACTTTTCTCACAGTGAACATCCTGCTTCTCTCATACTCGGATCTAAAAATAGAGAACGTCATCTGGGCATTGGCAAATAAAACTCACATTCTTTTTTTTCTCTCAGTGAGAAAGTGATTTTTAGAAACACTGTATAAGAGGCAGAGGCATTCACCAATCAGAGAAGTCACCACTGCCATGGTAATAGTGATTTCTCAATACAACATAGCTCTTAAAGAAAACCTATCACACAGTTTTGGCCAATTCCATGTCAAACTTAGGTCCAATTCCAATTCTATTTTTGTACCCCTACCCCTTCCCCTTGGCCCTTGAAACCGAGGGTGAAGGGGAAGGGCTTTAAAATTTACCCCTGAGAATTGGGACAGCACTACAGCACCTGCACACGTCATCACATGTCATCGCAATCGCTTGCTTCATATGAGATCAGACGATCGCGACTGCTGTAGTTATTCTAGTTGTGCTATTTTGTTGTATTTATCTTCAGAAAATCACTGAAGGCATATATTATGTTATCATAAAGATCTAAAGTGGCAATAAGATCGTAACTTTACTGTGTATTTACACAGTGTCCATATTCATCTATGTAAACACACGAAAACAACATTAACATTATAGCAGACACTCTAAAAAGCAAATTTCCAGCCACTAGACTTTTCTGATAGGGTATTCAAGTTTCATCGAGTGTCAGAATGTTGTGGGACTGCTATACAGGAGTTATGATTATGGATTATAGATTGCGAAATTTAGCGTTTTTTATTTTAGCGTTTTTTTTTAAAGCATGACAGTAAAACACGAACTTGCTTATGAATATATTAAAACGTATGCTTGTTTGTTGTAATAATTCGTAATAATTACAAAAAATACTAATTTGTGGATCTCCTTACTCCCGGGTGCTGCGATCCTGCAGTTGTGTATTCTGGTAAATTTTCTTATCCCTTCGTTTCGAGTGTGGTCCTGAAAAATCTTCGTTTGAAGGGCTATTCACCCCTTCCCCTTAGCCCTACGCCTTCAAGCTAAAGAGAATTGGGACACCCCTACCCCTTCACAGGAATGCGCAAAACGAGGGGTAGTGGGAAGGGGAAGGGCTAAGGGGTAGAATTGGGATTGGGCCAGGGGCGTTGCTTGACCCAATTTACTGGCATGTGCCCCAGTAAAAATCTCCAATGTCCTAGTAATTGCATTGAGATATGATTTACTTAATATGCAAGTGTATTTATAGAGATGGGTAATTCCGAAATAAAGACGTTATTCTGTGTAACTGAACCAACGCTGGTAAAAGCAGTGTAATCAAAAAGCAAACGCATCTCCGCGTGTGCGCAGAACCCGCGTGCCTCTCGCACGTGCTGCTCCTCTGCCGGTGCGAGTCCCGGTAGTTAACATGCGTGCCAAAAAAGCAGGCTACTTGCTGCTTACGCGCCGCTCATGTGTTTTAAAATCGGCGTAACAGACTTTTTTTGTTTTGCAAGTTGACAAAAGTTTAAACAATATGATGGTGATCTTATTAAAACGTATGCCTGCTGATAGATTTTTTTGTATGAAGCAAAAAGGAGGGATGACGAGTCAGGGAGGTAAGACTTAATAAACCTAACGTTAGTTCTCTGCCATGTGTCAAGTCTAAGACAACAGATAATTCCATAAAATATATTTTTTTGTATTTTATTGAATCGTTCATAGAATTTCATTCATATGAAATTAATATTCATGCAAAAGATTTTTTAAATGATCTTAGCATATCACTCTGGTTGTGTCTTAATATTGTTTTCCAGTTACATTTAGGATTATTTAGAATAATAATTATATAATAACAAAAATACTATATAAAAAATATAGACAGCAATAAACAGCCAGTAGAAGCATGACTGAGAGTCATGACATAGAGTGAGAAGGAGAGACTCAGGCAAAAGAAACACCTGTAAGAATGAATGTCTCACAATGGTTATCTGATATATTTACAGTATATACTTGAGCTTTCACAGCCCATTTGCATTGACAGATGAGAAACACACATCCACACAAATTCTTCAATAATGTTCACTATGCTCTTCAGTGAAATGACAGATGCACACAATTAAAGTTACAACTCAATGTAGACTCAGAAGTCACCTGGTGTGACTAGCTAAACAATTTTCATATTAAACAATGGCATCAAGTTCAAAAGGACACACTTTATAAAATCAAATGACAAATAGACATGACAGCAAATGTTTATTTGTTGTTTTATCTTATTTTAATAAGTTAATCTGATTTTAACTTGTGAAAAACTTAACTAAATATTTTTGTCAGTTTGATTGATATAAATTGTGATTTGAATGAAATTCCAACACAACCTCACGGCAGTTTGATTTGCTAATTAATAACAATTTGTACGATTCCATTTGACCCTCTCTTTAAAATTTCTAAACTCATGGCTTCTATAGTAGCTGTACCTAGAATAGCAAAGTCCACTAAAGGAGGTCTAGCTTTCATATCTGTCTCCAAAACACTTAAATAATCTTTCTGATAATATCAGAGGCCTTCTCTCAGCTTAAATCTAGATTAAAGACTTATCTTTTAATGAAACACCTCTTCAAATGCGTTCTTTCACACTAACATTAACACTGAACTGCACTACATTTCCCATCAGCCACCTCATATGATGTGATTAGTACCTTTTGGATATATTGTGTCTGTAGTTGTATCTGCATGCTATATCCTGTGTTTTATATTAACAGATGGTTAAATTTGGGGGTAAGGGGGGTTATGTGCTCATAAATGTGTTAATAGTGTAATGTAAATAAAATTGCTTTGAATGTTTTATTGAAAAAAAAAGGCAACAGAGGACCTTGAGTTTTAAAAAAATTAAACCAAAGGGGTATTATGATATTTACCAAGCATTAATATGTGGCAAGTTTGAAGTGAGAAAGTGCTGTGACTGCATAAGCAGAACTAAATTCATGCAGAACTAAACCTGCTGAAAAGCTTTACTTTGTAGGCTCACCTTGCTCACCTTGAGGTGAAAAAGTTGTGTCTTAGTTTCCATTAATTAAAATCTAAGAATTTGCTTTCACTCAGAATTTGCCACTGCACTCCAATCATTAATGTTCGGTTTATTTGGATATGTGACACATTGGTGAACTAAAGTTAGTAGTTTGTAACATTTTGATTTGCTAATTCATAAGAATTTTGTAAGATCTGATTTGACCCATTCTTTCAGATTTCAAAACTCAGGGCTTAGTTGTACCTAAAATAGCAAAGTCCACTAAAGGAGGTCTAGCATTTTCATATCTGGCTCCAAAATTCTTAAATAATCTTTCTCATAATGTCAGAGGCATTCTCTTAGGTTAAAACTAGATTAAAGACTTATCTTTAAAACAATGCATCTCATCAAATGCATCATATCACACTAACATTAACAACATTTTGTTTAAAATATTGTGAACAGCAGCTAATTATCTTTCTTTTGCTTTCAATTTTCATCTCTATTGCCCATCCCAAGACCTCTAGGGATTGTGCAGCACCACTCTATTTGATCCAAGACCTGTGAATGATGCCAACCCTACAAGGACTTGAAGAGATGATGCTCACCCTCGAGGACTTGAAGAGATGATGCCAACCCTACGAGGACTTGAAGAGATGATGCCAACCCTCCAAGGACTTCATGGAGAACACAAAATCTTAAGCAATACAGAAATACACTTTATTGAAAACATATTATACATACAAATATAACCATTTTTGAAAAATACAGTATACAGTATATACAACAGGCTAACGATATATATGAAGAGTATAGATGCAAAAACCTTTAAATGCTGTTTGATATTTTCTTCTAAAATTAGTGATTTTCTCTGACTCCTTAGTATAGGGCTCAGTAATTTTACTGTTAAAGTGACAAATAAGTTCTTGTCATTGCCTTTAAAGTGACATAGCTGAACATTAACATAGTAGGCCGAAAGAAATGTTCATTTTAGGAGAATACTTTAGATGGCATTTACAGGTTTTTGCACTAAACTCTTTATATTCTCTTACATGACACATTGTGACTTTCTGATTTTGATTGTAATGGAATAACAGGCACCTTTCGTAAAGCAGTTTTTTTTTGGCTTGAAGAAATTAAAGGGGTGGTCCACAGGGTATTTTTAAGACTTGGTTGTGTTTATAAGATGCAAAGCAATGTATGCTCATGCTTCAATTGTAGAAAATCACGTTATTTTTTCATATATCTTACTTTGATTATATACTGCTACTCAGCTAACATGAAAACGTCTGTCATATTTCCTAGTTCCTTCGAAAGACTCGACCTCAAGAGGCTCTGATTGGTCAGCTAACATAATGTGCTGTGATTTACAGATTGGCTCCATGTCACCACGTCATGCTTCTACAAGCACACATTTTGCGCTGTGTCAGTCAGAGCAGCTGTTTGCAGTGTTAGCTGCTTGAATTAGATAGAAAATGAAGAGTACACAGCTGAACCTCACGCCTGCTCTCTAAAATAAAATTCAACAAGTGTCTTTCATATATATTCGGAATAAGCATGTGTAATCATATAAAACATTCACATATCTGTTGCGAGTTTGTTATTTGAAATGTAGAACGCACGGAGGAGAGACACTGCTCGCACTGCTAAAGATTGTGGGTCCAATCAGCTGTAACCACAATAAAAAAGCAATACATATAAACTATTAGTCTTCAATAAACATGTTTACAGTAGTAAAGATATAAATATTAGTCTTCAATAAATGTTTTACAGGAGCTATAAATATTAATTATATTAATATTATTAATCTCCAATAAATAAGCCAATGTGGCAGTATGGAAGAGGAAGCACGACAGTGAGGAAGATAGGTAAACAGGAGACAGGGGATGGAATTTTTTTATATTGAAATGTATACATCACCAGAAAGCTGAATAAATAAGCTTTACATTGTTGTATGGTTTGTTAGGATAGGGCAATATTTAGCTATCAGTCTATCACTGTTTGGTGAATACTGTATGTTCAAGTACTTTATAGCAATACCTCTCAAACCCTGATTATATCAGTATTAGTCAGTTAAAAATGATACGAGTGTTTAAGAATGATTACAGCTGTGTGTAAATGAAATAAACAGATTTATATTGAATGAGGCGTGTGTGTTCTGTACGATGTTAAAATTGTGTTTTGTTATAGTGTTGTAAAGGTTCGGATGAAGTGTTTAATTTTGCAAAAGTTCTGATGTGTTCTGCTGTTTGTGTGTGTGGATGTGTAAATTGTGTGTAGTGTTTTGACAAAATGAGCCTTAATTTCAAAATTGTGCTTAAGCAATCAGAAAAAACTGTAAAATATGATATCGTAGTGGACCACTTCTTTAAACTAAAGCTAAACTTTGGTACAATTTGCTCATGATTTGTGGGCATGCCTCCTTTCAAAAATCTAAATGAAGATTTTAGCAATGCTCATTTCTAATCAAAAATGTAATTTTGATATGCAGTATTCATTCATTCATTTTCTTTTCGGCTTAGTCCCTTTATTAATCTGGGGTCGCCACTGAGGAATGAACCGCCGATATGCAGTATCCATAATGGGAAATTTACTAAATATCATCATGGAACATGATCTTTTGTTACAGTTTTTCTTAGTCGTTTACACACAATTACTTGTACTTCAGACACAATGACTACAACATGTAACTGATGCACCAACCCTCTGAACTAATTCTGCTAAACTACAAGCACAATTCCTGCTTTACACTCAAATTGCAGGTTTAAAACACACTTTCTTTTTCAAAACACTACACACAATTCTCTGCATTTGGCACAATTTTCATGTAGAAAATCTCTTGTTTTCACAAGGAACACACTGTCATTCAAAAATGTAAAGTCAGTTGCCCTACTTTGCATACTAACTTATCACATAGGTAAACACCTGTCTCACATAAATGCAATTTAGAAATCAGAGCTCATCTTGTTCATAACCGGTTCACTGCCCACCCAATTTTTTTGTTTTTTTTCCCACCCAATTTTTTTCTGCCTGGGGATGAAAAGAGTATGTCCGAAAGTGTATTCTGTAAATACTTCTGTTGATGTTATATGTAGACCACAATATGTGCAACTTTGTATTGGTTGGGATGAACACTGTGTACACTGTTTTTGTGGGAAAAATACAGTAATATATGTTTGGTACTGTGTATTTGTGTGTTTTGTATAAAAACAATATTGTGAAATATTTTACAATGCCTTTATGTAGGCGTATGTGCTGTCTGTAGTCAGTGTAACACTGAACAAAAAAGACTTTGATTATGATGAATGGAGCAGAAGTGGTCATAGTGTTTTACATTAAACACATCAGAGCTCAACTGGTTATAAATGTCTATTGATGGCTTGTGTGTGTCATTTGAAAACAAAATACCATTTTGAGAAGAAATCACACTGTTTTGAATGTGAAGTTTCATTTTGCAGGAGAATTGAAGGGTTTTGCCCCATGTGTGCTTGTTTTTTTATTTGTTCGTAGAGTTCTGACAATATGAGACATGCTTTCAGAAAATGTGTGTACACAATTGGGAAAAACTGTAATATTCTACTGATTTTTAGCATAAAAGTAAAATCAATCATTTTGACTCATACAGTACATTTTTGGATATTCCCTAAATTAAACCCATAAAACATAAGACTGCTTTTGGGGCCCAAGGTCACAATTGTAAAATAGTTACATTTCCTTGGGTGTTCTTTGCTAGCAGATCAAATGATGGCCTTATGTTTTGTCTTTTTCTTACACAGTATTTTGGAAAACAACCTTGACTACTTCATGAGCCTTAATTGAGACCTCCTGATCTGTAAAAGAGCAATCTCTCAGCAGTTTTCTTTTCACTGGTTTGTGTTAGCTGCTTGTGTGTGTGCGTGTGTGCGTGTGTGTTTGTGTGTGTACGTGCGTGTGTGTTGTGTGTGTGTGTGTGTGAACAGAGCAGAAATAGTGTCACAGGCTACAGCAGTCAGACTGCATCACACTCAGTTGTGCTGAGAGGAGCTCTTGTGCTTCAGAGCCACATTAGGTAAATGTCACTTCACCAGTGCAACCCTGCCATAGGGAGACAGTGTGCACTTGAGTGTGTATGTACAAGTGCACTTGTGTGTGTGTGTGTGTTTGTGTGTGTGTATGTGCGCTGTGACTCTAGCTTGGCACTTGTACTTTTGTGAGCAGCTCCAGCAGTTCTGCATGAGATGACTTACTGCATCAATCTTAAAACACTTACAAAGCCTGTGGCTAATTACTCGACTTCAAAAGACTGCGCAGACTAATTCATTGTTAAACTACCAGAACATAGTTCATGATACAGTTAGTGATGATTAAACCGAGGGAGTATGGATCGCAGTGTATTTCTGTCATGTGATTTCTGTGAATGCATATTATATTAATGGATCTTCACATGCCCCAGTGCTTGCCAGTGGCTTTCTGGTGAATGTGTCAGGTTAAATGACACTCAGTAATGTGCTATATCAGCTGATGCTTGAGAACAGGCTAGTTTCACATAAACAAGTACAATAACGCTCTATACTATATTCTGTGTGTTTAAAATATGACATTTACCCCCTGTTTCTGCATGTCGAGTACACTGTGAACACAGTAGCCTTTGACATTTGCTTATAATGAAACCTAGAGAATAGCATCTTGGTGCATTTCTGTGTCGAACTATAATTTATTCAATTCTACAGTACATTCAAATATGAAACTGTAACTTGAGTACTCCTATGAAAAACATAGTTTTAATTTCAGTATTATATTAAGAAGTAAGCAATGAAAAAAGCAAATGCTATCACAGAGAGCACCTCTAAAGAACAATGAATGTGTCAAGGTCAATACGTCTTTTAAAATATCAGATAAGTTGACCTTTTTCTGACAGGTTGTTAGTTCAGGTTGTGAAATGTCAGATGGTTTAAAGATATAAATATTTTTTTTCTGCTTGATGCAAACTATACATGATAATTTAATAGTCATAACATGTTAAACTGTTCTTGTGTTTCTGAAATTAATTATATAATGTGGTTAATCAATTTGAGTCCCCTTTAAACACTCACTATTTAATGATTTTGAATCTATGTGTAAACAAATTCTCATTAATTTATTAGAATAGTAGAATTTGTAAAGTGTCGGGACATTTACATAACATGATTTTGAACTAATATTTAACTTTTTTATGCATTAATTTTCACGACAATGGTGTTTTGCGGGCCACAGCAAAAGTAAAGAAACCCCACACACTTTCAAGTGTACTTTTAAATGATAATATTTAAAAATATTAATATTTTAATAGGGGTTAGCACTGTTGTCTCACAGCAAGACGGTCGCTGGTTCGAGTCCCAACTGGGCCAGTTGGCATTTCTGTGTGGCATTTGCATGTTCTCCCCGTGACAGTCCAAAAACTTTTTCCACATTTTTTTGTTACAGCCTTATTCCAAAATGGATTAAATTCATTTATTTCCTCAAAATCCTACACACAATACCCCATAATGACAATGTGAAAAAATATTTTTTGAAAATGTTGGAAATTTATTGAAAATAAAAAACATAAAAATCAAATGTAAATAAGTGTTCACAGCCTTTGTCGTGAAGCTCTAAATTGAGCTCAGGTACATTCTGTTTCCACTGATCATTCTTGAGATGGTTCAGCAGCTTAATTGGAGTTCACCTGTGGTAAATTCAGTTGATTAGACATGATTTGAAAAGGCATACACCTGTCTATATAAGGTCCTAGGGTTGACAGTGCATGTCAAAGCACAAACCAAGCATGAAGACAAAGGAGTTGTCTGTAGACCTCCGAGACAGGATTGTCTCAAGGCACAAGGCTGGGAAAGGTTACAGAAAAATTTCTGCTGCTCTGAAAGTTTCAATAAGCACAGTGGCCTCCATCATCCATAAGTGGAGGTTGTTTAGAACCACCAGGAGCTGGCCGGCCATCTAAGCTGAGTGATCAGGGGAGAAGGGCCTTAGTCAGGGGGTCTATCAATAACCCGATGATCACTCTGTCTGAGCTCCAGTGTTCTTAAGTGGATAGAGGAGAACCTTACAGAAGGACAACCATCTGTACAGCAAACCACCAATCAGGCCTGAATGGTAGAGTGGCCAGACGGAAGCCAATCCCCACATGGAATTTGCCAAAAGGCATCTGAAGGACTCTCAGACCATAAGAACCAAAATTCTCTGGTCTGATGAGACTAAAATTTAACTCTTTGCAGTGAATGTCAGGCATTACATTTGGTGAAAACCAGGCACCGCTTATCACAAGGCTAATACCATCCCTACAGTAAAGCATGGTGGCGGCAGCATCATGCTGTGGGGAGGTTTTTGAGCAGCAGGAACTGGTAGACTAGTCAAGATGGAGGGAAAGATGAATGCAGCAATGTACAGAGACATACTGAATGAAAACCTGCTTCAGAGTACTCTTGACCTCAGACTGGGGCGACGGTTCATCTTCCAGCAGGACAATGACCCAAAGCACACCACCAAAATATCAATGGAATGGCTTCACAACAACTCTGTAAATGTCCTTGAGTGGCCCTGCCCGAGCCCAGAGCTAAATCCTATTGAACATCTCTGGAGAGATCTAAAAATGGCTGTACACCATTGCTTCCCATCCAACCTGACTGAGCTTGAGAGGTACTGCAAAGAGGAATGGGCAAAAATTCCCAAAGACCGGTGTGCCAAGCTTGTGGCATCATATTCAAAAAGATTTTAGGCTGTAATTACTGCCAAAGGTGCATCAAAAAGTATTGAACAAAGGCTGTGAATACTTATGTACAAGTGATTATTATTATTATTTTTTTAATAAATTCGCAACAATTTCAAAAAATTTTTTTACATTGTCATTATGAGGTATTGTATGTAGAATTTTGAGGAAATAAATAAATTTAATTTTGGAATACGGCTGTGACAAAGAAATGTGGAAAAAGTGAAGCGCCGTGAATACTTTCTGGATGCACTGTAGGTGGATTGAATAAGCTAAATTGGCTGCAGTGTAAATGTGTGTTTGGCTGTTTCCCAGTACAAGGTTGCAGCTGGAAGGGCATAAAACATATGCTGGATAAGTTGGCGGTTCATTCTGCTGTGGCGACCCCTAATAAATAAAGGGACTAAGCCAAAAAAAAAAAGAATGAATGAATAATGTAAGAAATATCTCATAAGAACATGAAAATGATGTTTTGGGGCCTACAAAATAAAATAGGCAAAACAGGTTTTCAAGTTCAGACTTTTAAATAAAAAATTATACTCCTAGTCTAAGTGATGATGTCATACATTTGTGCATTGCATATGTATTGCTTATAAAATAATGTTATCTAAGCGTAGTACACTCCAAAAATGTTGGGTTATGAGCCATGTTAGATCAAACATGGACAAATGGAGCCCCACATGCAACATGCAAGAAAAAAATATTGAGGCATGATTTCTCAATTTGTTCGCTCAATTGCAGTTTATTAATTTTATCCCTTGTTTTAAGCAAATCATGCATATAATTTCAGTATATCTTTATTTTGATGGTCCTTTTAACACATTTTGTTCAATTTAAGTTACATTGCATCTACATGCCAACTAATTCTCTTTAGATTATAAGTAGAGTTTAAGTAGTGCTGTCGCCTCACAGCAAGAAGGTCGCTGGTTTAAGCCTTGGCTGGATCAGTTGGCATTTCTGTGTGGAGTTTGCATGTTCTGCCCGTGTTCATGTGGGTTTCCTCAGGGTGCACCGGTTTCCCTCACAAGTCCAAAGATATGCGCTATAGGTGAATTGGCTAAGCTAAAATTGTCCGTAATGTATGTGTGTGAAAGAGAGTGTATGGGTGTTTCCCAGTGATGGGTTGCAGCTGGAAGGGCATCCACTGCGTTAAACAAATGCTGGATAAGTTGGCTGTTCATTCCGCTGTGGTGACCCCAGATTAATAAAAAGACTAAGCCGAAAAGAAAATGAATGAATGAATTATAAGTAGGCCCACACGCAATCTGCGTGCGCAGAATTCCGCAGATTTTTCACAGAATTCCGCAGATTTTTAGCCCATCATTAATTCTGTTAATTTACTTGAGTAAATGTGTGTAAATTTATATTTACTCAGTTTTTTTTTATTAATTACAGTAATATTATTGACTAATATGAAAATGTTCATCTGATTTATGTACAATGCAGTTTGCAAAGTAATATTTTCTGTCTTTTAGTAGAGATATTATATGAGAGACTTGCTTTGTTTTACCAAATAAAGTCAATCTAATTGGAATTGCATTTTAAACATTAAATAAAAGTTAAAAAGATATTATTTTTCATTTCACATATTAAGGTTTCGGTTATGATACTCCCAAAATAATTCCGCAGAAATCTGCAGATTTTTTACCAAAATTCTCAGCAGAAATAACAAAAAACGTCAGCAGATTCCATCTGGCCCTAATTATAAGTACACTGTTAGATTGGGGTTATTGTTAGTGTTTACTTGCAAAGATTCTTATTGTCAGTTAAATGTCTGTTAAAGGAGCAGTATCAACAGATATTAAGCAGATACTAATACTCAACTGAGAAGTAATTGGCATGTAGTTGCAATTAGGAATTTCCCGATCAGGTTTTTTCTAGTCCGAGTCATTTGGTTTAGAGTATCTATCCGATATGTCTATAATACCTAAAAATGAATAAAGAAGAGCAAAGAAACAGATCCAGGATGTTCCTTATTTTTTATTTAATTCACCCTATTTTAACATTCAACAATAACAAACAAAGCACTTCTGTGAGGTAGCTTGAACAATCAAGTAATAAAAACATTTATTCTTCACTTTTGGACTTTAGTACAACAGTAAATAATAAAAAATCTAATATATAACAAATAGCACCTCAACCTAAAACACCCGGCAGGCAATCCCAAGTTTACATATCGCACAGTTTGCTTTGGCGATGTTGTCGTCATCAAGAACGCAGATATAATCTCGCTTTCAACTTCAAGCAGCTTCCGTGTTCTACCTTGCCGGCATTTAACCGAAAGCGTCTTTGCAACAAAGTGATATCATGCCACATGTGTTGCTGTTTCTGTGTTAAGTCAGGAAAGAGGTCTGACTCTAAAACATATATATTCAAGTCTTGATTGGGAGGTAACGTCCGATTCCGATCGAGCCTGAAACTGCGTGATCGGGCCCGATTTTTCGATCACGTAATCGGATCTGGACATCCCTAGTTGCAATGCAACTTTTAGTCAACAAAATGCAATAAGGACCATCTAAATAGTCATACCATCATTTCTTAATTTGTTCCTTCAATTTATTAACTTGTGAATTTGATCTACTGTAAGTAACTTGTGATGAATTATTACCTCTGAATAGGTGCTGTTTTTTTATTCACTTACTGTAGGCTACATAGAGGGCAACGCAGGGGTGCAGTAGGTAGTGCTGACGCCTCACAGCAAGAAGGTCACTGGTTCGAGCCTTGGCTGGGTCGGTTGGTGTGTCTGTGTGGAGTTTGCATGTTCTCCCTGCGTTTGCGTGGGTTTCCTCCGGGTGCTCCGGTTTTAATCCAAAAACATGAGGTACAGGTGAATTGGGTAGGCTAAAGTGTCCATAGTGTATGTGTGTGTGCGAATGAGTGATGGGTTGTGGCTGGAAGGGCATCCATTGTGTAAAACATATGCTGGATAAGTTGGCGGTTCATTCCGCTGTGGTGACCCCAGATTAATAAAGGGACTCAGCCGAAAAGAAAATGAATGAATAAATGAACGTAGACTAAATATTGTATCATACACAGACAGAAAGTACTGTTTATTATTTTTGTGTGCAAATTTTTTCTAATGAGGACAGGAACTGCTTAAAACATGGAACAAATGAGTAAATTGTGCACACAATTTAGTAAATGAAGGGAAAGAATTAAGAAATTGTGTATACTATTTAATTAAAATGACTGAACAACCCCACATGCCAAATGCCAACTCACCTAGCCCTGACTTGAACCAGCGACCTTCTTGCTGTGAGGTAACAGTGCTAACCACTGAGCCACCGTGTCACCCCCACAAACCCAACAATAGCTTTAAAAAATATATAATTGCTCAAATAAATAAATAAGTAAATAAATAACCCAACATTTTTATCTATATTTCACCTAATTTTGCCCCAAAAACCCTGTTTTAATCAATTATTGTTTGATATTTCTTCACAAACTATTGCAAAAAGTTCACTGTTTACAGTATACACTGTGCGCAAAAGAGTATGTTACTATTCTATAATGAATAGATCTCTTAAATTTCTTTTCATCAATGTCACAATAAATGTGTGTGTGTTTCAGTTTGTTCGGTTGATCCATGAGTGTCTTTCATCCACCGTCTGCATGTACAGTAAAACTGAGAACATAATCTTTGTCAGAATACCAGCCTAACCAAATAACGCACGTAAAAGATGAAAAGAAAACATCAAGCTGAGCGAATCACTTTAATCAAGCGCAGGTCTCAGACGCAGAGGCCATGCCTGAGAGGTCATGTCACTTTCACAACAGACCAAAATAAGGTTCTATCCTCATGTCTGATCTCTGATTATCTTCTCATCTTATTTAATGAAGCATCTCAACTCTTGCACCGAGTGTTCACCTAAATTTGACATCTCT
Organism: Danio aesculapii; assembly: GCF_903798145.1. Lineage (NCBI taxonomy): Eukaryota > Metazoa > Chordata > Actinopteri > Cypriniformes > Danionidae > Danio > Danio aesculapii. The sequence continues at coordinate 61,148,043 of NC_079439.1, forward strand.
CCTAGACCCACAACCTCTTCCGCACTGTTCTCGTTACCGCGGATCTCTGGTAGGATGTAGTGTGTAATTGGATACAGATGTTGCCATGGCGGCTCTCACTAGACTGTTGTTTTAGCCTAGGCAAAGCACTTTCCTACATACCAGCCTGACCTCCCTTTGAAACGCTCCCAAAATTACATGCCTTTGTAGCGTTTTATGGGATCTTCTGATGTGCAGTGACCAAGACAGAAAGGTGAAGTCAGTTTTGGGTGGGGGGTTACATCAGGTGTAGTCGTTGGTACTATTCTCATTCACTTTTTTAAATAATTAAAGTTGGTTAAAGTTAATAGAAATTATGCAGATATTATTACTGTTTATAGGTTTATTTGCTGGTGCTGGCAAATATCATATATAGTGTATACTGTATGTATACTTTCTTGGAATTTACGACTTCTTTGTCACTTTACTTAATTGAATTGAAGATCTTGTGCAGTTTTAGCATTAGCTTCCCAATGGGCATCAAAAAATGCTAATTGATTTGATGCCAAAAACTTGACATCAGTTTGACATCCACACACATTGATGTCCCTTTGACTACCAAAATACAAACACAAATAGTATTATTATATAGGAAATATGCTATTCATCTGAAAGATCCAAAATAAAGGGTTCAAATGCAAAAGCCTCTTAAAATACCATCTGAAATGTTCTTGTAAAATGAGCTTGTTTCATGTAAGTTCTCCTCAGGCACAGGACAGCAACATGACATTAGATTGACGTTGTACCCCAAAATCATTGGGACGTTGCATTTTGTTTGGAAATGAAAATCGGATTGATGTCACAACCCAACGTCAGGCCGACATCAATGTCCAACCCAAAATCAACCGAATATCAACAACTAATGATATTTCAACTTGATGTTGTGTGGACTATGATGATGTCTATCAGACGTTGGATTTTGGTTGCCATACCTGACGAATAAATGTTAGTATTTGTCTTCAATATGACCTTGGTTTAGGCTGTTGGCTCAACGTTGGATTTTGGTCACTTTTCAACATAACCTTAAATCAACCAAATTTCAAATCCATCATAGTTTACTAAGCGACCATAAACCGTAAACCATAAATCGTTTTCTCAGAGGATGACAAGCTGACAAAACATTGCTGTCACTCTGATACAACCTATAACAAATTACAAAGCACTGCAGTGTTTGGGTGTTCTGTGTTTGTCTGAGATAATTAGTCTGCTGTGTATATGCCATACAAGCTGAAGCTGAATGGTCAATTCTTGCCACATGACTCACAGTGCGCTCACGGGACTCATTCAGCTTTGTGTATCTGGAAGGTGCGAGCGTACACCAGTTATGCACGCTAGCTGCGCACCTATATTGGAAACGACAAACTTATTTGAAAAATAAATTTAGAAAAGACGCGATATGCGAATGGCCCCTAAAAGGCATCAGCATTCTTGCACCGACATTGTGGACTCACTTGATTTGTTGACAAATGGGTTGCGGATCCATTCCTTGGCAGTTCATGGGTCCTTCACTGTGCCTTTTTCCCTTAGCAAAAAAACATTCCAAAGACATCTGTTTCTTACTCGTTTTGCTGCTTGTGAGTTAAATTTGGGCGCTCAAGTGACTTCAAAAAAAAGAAGTCACTTTTCAAAATAAAAGATAATTCAGACTCAGATAGTAAATAAAACGTAAATAATTAATGATTTCTTGTTTACAATTGATCCAAGGACCGGTACCTGTCCGCAGCCCAGTGGTTGAGGACCACTGAATTACAGAACTGTGCTGTTTGTTTCTGAGAGTCTTACTGTAATGTTCCAAAACACATCTACCACCCTAAGGTGGATTTTCTTAGACAGTGGTTCACAATTCAATGTCCCGAAGGACCCACAACTATGAATATGTTGTATGTCTCCAAATTAAAATACATTAGATTCATCATGCTTATAAAAGGGCCAGTTTAAAGACATGATTTGTTTGTGTCTGATGACAGAGATATTTAAAAAGTACACCTGGGGTTCCTCCAATGTCAGGTTTGAAAAATTACTCTTTCAGGAGAAAAAATGGCGGGTGAATGGACAGACTGTTGAGAAAAGCAGCACATCCAGCACAGAACCTGTATAACATCTTTTTAGACAGCACACTTAAAGGGTAGTTGACTGTACTGTAGTTTAACTACTTAAAACTGTGAGTAACATATCTTTCCAAGTGGCAATTTTTAAGTAGCTTCCCCAATACTGCTACCTGCCTGACATGCTGAACACATTCCACAATGATGAAATGTTCTTATGGGATTTTTATTATTTAACTGTTCGTCCTTGTAAAGCAGTGTATAAAGAGTTGACTCATGGGGGTGACACGCTTGTATAATTACAGCAATAACATCAACTCCTGCCAAGTCATTTTAGTACATTCACTGAGTGTGCGTAAATGCATGTGCTCATTCCCACTGATGTTCAAACTAATGTCATCTTCAGAGCAGACAGCCTAACAGTCGCTAACGTCGTGTCACCTCAAACTTTTCTCACCTTCTCTTAATGTGTCTGGAGAAGGTGTCTGCACGAAAAAATAAGCACACATTTTTTTGTTCAGGATGTACTGCTGATCAAATACTGTATATTTATGTATAAAATACATCCATATGTATATATGTATATATATATATATATATATATATATATATATATATATATAAATGAGTTTGAGGCAAAAGTCATAATTTTACATTCAAATAAAATGTGACTAAATATATACCGTATATATATAGTTGAATAATGATAATACAGCTAAATTATCATGGCTAATAATTCAGGAAGGCTTATAATTCGGACTTCATATATATTATATATATTCATATATAATCACAGTTTTTTGTAATTAATCATGATTAATCACGAAACGTAATTTATCATAATTAATCATGATTAATCACGAAACGCCGTATTTATAATAGAAATAAAAACACAGGCATTTAAGTGCAATTTGAAATTCAAAACAATCTATGCCAATAACAAACAAAAATGTTTTACTTATTGGATTCTAAGTGGACTACAAACACACACACACATACACACACACACACACACACACACACACACACACACACACACACACACACACACACACACACACACACAGACAGCACAGTACAGCGGACCCAGTGATCGAGGTATCCCTTCAGATTCATTAACACGCACAATCTCGTTCATCAAACTTGGTTAAACTAAGCGTTCTAAAGTATGGCTGTATTTTACAAGCAAGGATTCTGACCAAGCGGCAACCTCCCGCTCTCCCTCGGGAAGCCAATACGGAAGTAACTGAAACTGCAATTCATCAAAACTCCGCTAGTCCTGGCTCCACAATAGAGCAAATTGCAATTGAGCCCACTGTTGGAATGGCCAACTTTACAGCAGAAAAAAAGGTGTTTACAGCCTGGTACAAAGAACGATTTTGGTTCATATAGCTATTTCATTTCCTTTATATTAGGTTATATAAGTTTGCATAATTAAGGGCGTGGCCACTTGAGTGACAGCTAGGTCTCGCTGGTCGCCGTCACTTCACCTCAGCTGAATCCAGCAGATTAGCCACTGATCTCGGCATATTCATCGTATTTTTGTTTTGTTTTATGTAGCTTTACACAGTCAGCTGCCTTTTGGACTTATTTCTTACAATTATCAGATGATATGGGATGCTGTGTGCATTTAATTGTGCTCACAAACCATTCACGTGGCCTCCGTTTCCCATGTGAGTAAAGTTATATATACTTGTATACCATATCTATAAATGTATTTGTTTTATTTAAGATCATTTATCATTAATATTTTTCTTTAGACCCGTAAAGCACTCCAGAATGTGACAGATTGATTAGCTGTAGGCTCTAGAACAGTCATCTGAAGCGTTGTCATACAGTGCTGTGGTGCTGGATTTCATCAATAGTCTTGCATTTACTAACACACACTATATCTGAAGTGTTTGCAAGTAATTCGCGTTTTCCTCCTGTAGAAAAACATCATAAGAACAATGCTTAGTGGCTCAATGTGTTACAGTGTTTTTAAAAGTCTAAACACTTTATTGATATAGTGTACAGCCAAGCACATTTGGTCAGAACACAAACGAGTCGCAGGTAATAAAGTATCAAAGTTATAATAAAGTTTCTCCCAAAGTAAAGTCTGTCTGCCAGGTCTAAGCAAAGTGCCAGCAGGTGTCTGTAGCTCCGCTCACGCTCCTCCTCTTTGCCCTTGTTTGGTATCCCGCCGTGGGTGCGATGACGCGCGAACAAAATGGCGACAGTTGGCCGCGCCTACTTGTAGCTTCTTTTGCAGTGTTCAGAAACCTATGGGTGATGTCACGGATGCTACGTTCATATATTTTACAGTCTATGATTCTGACACAGCACGTCAAGCAGACAGTTTACAAAAGTTGCGATTAGGGGGGAAACACGTCAAACTTATGAAGCTTGCGACTTCATTTGCCACTTTTACTACAGTACATTTACATGGACACCAATACTCCACTTTTATGATTAAGATACTCTGATTAAGAGTCTATCATGTAAGCAGCGATTTTTGATTACCTTAAAGGATCACATGAGTCCTGAAATGCGGAAATATTTCTTTTCGTTCACCATGCCGTATCAAATTCCTTTAAAACATCCTGAATGAAAATATGCTAAATGAGAGTGAACTGCTGAACCCCAGTTAAAGTCTAAAGATTAAAAATGAAACTCCATAAAACTCTGGAGGAAATGCTGGATAGCCTAGTGATGCGACATTAATTGTTTTATACTGAAACTTTACTTCTAAAAGCACGTCCTTGGTTCTATCCAAATTTCTTAGCATGTTAAACACACGCAGGGCCAGAGCAAGCTGAACTGGCACTCTAGGCAAACAGCAATCACGCCGGCCTCAACCCGAAAGTGACCGTTTCATGGATGAAAGTTAGGACTGGTGGGTTCGCTCACTATTCTGCTGCCCACGGCGGCCGCCTAGGTCGCCTCTATGCACGCGCCTTCCCAGAACACACATCGGCCATAACAGGAAATAAAAAAACTGCAGCTGCGTGATTTGCGTTATTTTTTTTTACGCGTTAAATATTTAAAATTAATTACGTGCATTAACATGATAATTTTGACAGCCCTAATATATATATATGGTGGTGCAGAGTTTAGGCTTAAGATCTTAACACTTTCCAGATAATTCTTTATACTGTTCGGTTATATATTTTGAATAGGAAAAAAATCCATGTTTCCCAGCATGAAAGCCTTCTTACGTCCTGTGACACTGTGATAATACCCGTGATGTTGACATGGTTGCCAGACATAAGCAACTTAGTCTTTTAATTTCATGCAATTTAACCAAATCAGTTTTCCTCCCTCTGTGGTGTAGACTGAAGGAATGTCTCATTTACACATAGACAGTGACGACTAGAAGATGAAAGCAGACAGAGGGGTTTTGCTTAGAATGAGAGAGAGAGAGAGAGAGAGAGAGAGAGTGAGTTACAGATGAGAATGCAGAGGATTGTGGCTGATCGGTCTATGTTCACGGTCATGGACTGTTTCGTATCCCAGAGTTCAGGGGGTCAGCATTTGTAACAGAGTCTTGTTGTGAGTGCACGAGGAGCAGCGTGAAAGCAGGAACACTGGCCGTTTATCACCGCACCAGCCAGACACAGTCAGAGGAGCCACTACTGAAATACTGTTTTTAGACTGAAGATCTATTGGGTGCACAGGATGTGTTGCAGATTCAACTTCAACTTCTGAGGTTCTTCTTTGTCTGATTCCTGCATATGCCGTAGCTGCATGTTATATGTCACCCATGGTCTTATACTCTTAATGAATCGGGGAACAACGAGGTTGAAAATCCAAATACAGTTTATTAAGAGAATCGTCAAGCAGGCAAAGGTCAAAACAGGGACAGCCAGAAGCATGCAGAAAAAAAGCGTGGTCAGAGTACAGCCGAATGTTTGGGACAGGCAGCAAATGTAAACAGTAAAACAAAGCAAAGGTCAAAACACAAGTCAAGACGAGGAAAATGCTTCATTATGCTCACTTATAGTTTACAAGACAAAGAGTGTATATGGATGAGGTGTCTTTATAGTCCCAGTGATCAGTCCATCATGAGCTTCCAGCTGAGTGTGTGTAATCAGGGGGAATCAGAAACAAGTGTGTAAGTGCAAAGATTTCTGGGAGTTGTATTCCATATAGTGGCAGATGTGTAGTTCTCCAGTGTTCTGCACAAGCTAGATCACGTTTGATTGTGACAATACTGTACTTTAGGGGATAGTTCAGCCCGCCAAAATTATTCAGCCTTTATTGACCCTCAAGTGGATCCAATGAGTTTCTTTATCCTGATTGTAGCCACCTAGCCAGATCACCTGAACTAAATCCAACTAATAGTGTTTTCAAAAGCTAACGTAAGAGAGAAATGCACTACAACCACATCGATTTATGTTGATCTTACATTGCTTTTGTCTCTTTTGTTTAACTGTACTTTACCGGACTCAAACCTGACACTGCGCCAATAGTACAATAGCATACAAAGTTATCTATTAAGCAACTGATCACGTTAGAAAAGGTGTCAAGATGGAGATGGACAGGTGTGGCAAACAAATTCAATTACAAATCAAAAACATCATCAAATGGTTTTGTGGGATTTATATAGTGTTTTGCAAATATTTAAGTAAAATAATCCTTTATTCCAATGCAGGCTCATTCTAAAAACGTAGCCCTTTCTGGAGATTGCGAATTATGTAGCCAGAAGGATGTATGGATGCATTTCACTTTTAAAACGAACGCTATGGGGCAGAATGAGACCGTTCCTTTTCCCGCTACCAGCTGACTGCTTACCTCCATGTGGACGGCAATTAAATAACAGGGTGAGAATGTGGTAAAATCTGAAAACGTGGTAAAAATCGGGTGAGGGCTTTTGTTTTTCTGGATTGCTTTTGGGTTTAGGAAAGTGGATGGGCAGGTCAGTCTGTGCTTTTGAAAACACTATTGGTTGTGTTTGGGGAAGGAGGAGGGTGGGTTAGTCGATCAGTCAGTCATTCAGTTTGTCAGTCAGTCAGTCGACAGTGGCCTCTGGTGAGTTTACGTGAGAACAGGAGGGGCGAATGGCACTCCTAGCCCTCTGATGGATTCGCAAAATAACGTACCTCCCAGGATGTATTTGTCGCTCTTCAAACATGCATATAGTGGTATGCTTTTAAAATGAGCCTGGGTTGCTTTATTCATTGATAATGCATACCTGTAAAGATCATTAGTATGAAAAGGAACCAAATTTGTTGGCATCATACTGCCCTGTAGCTTTTAGTCAAACATATTTTAAAGTAGTTTTAACAAAAATGTAAGTTGAAGCATGTTGTGCTGGCCTTTTGGCTGAGGCCATGGAAGTTGCGGGCTCTGTTTTTGAACACACTTCATTCCATTTGCTTTCATTTGATTCTCTTGTTTATAAAACATTATTTATCAACAAAAAAGCATTAAAATTTAGATAAAAAGAATATAAAAGTAAATCTGTTGATCTATCACCAAACAATACATGAAGTGTTCCAAAAATACAGACCATTTTTCTAGCTTACTGCCATTCCATTTTCCACACCATTATAACGTTCACAGTCGAATTGAAAAACAAAACAAAACACAAAACAAACCATCAAAAATTTATGTTTAAACCAATTTAAACGCACTTTCAAAAAATGCCTCCAACACATGTATTTCCAACGAGCCCATGTTGCTTTTATTACATGCGAATAATGTTTCTTGCCTCAACCTCTTAGAAGGATGCTAGTTTTAGCTTAAGGGCAGCTGCGGTATGAGACTACTGAGTCAAACTGTGACCTGCTGGTCCATTGTTCCTCACAAAGGCTCTCTGTGTGGACCCGTGGTTCCACATCACACCTGCACAGCCAGGTGAAAGACGTGGCAGGACAGGTGACTGAATAGTAACAGCGAATAAAAGCTTCACTGTTCTCACAAGCAATATGTCTGATGCATTGTTAGCATCCCATACTATACTGTGGCATCCATCTGTGAATTTACATCTCCAGTGAATACAATTCTAAAACAGTTTTATCCATGTGCCATCAAAGAATTTAACCAATTTACTAATATATGTAATTATATAAATTGTAATGCAATGGTATAAATAATATTACATGTGCAAAGGACTTCTAATCTCAATATTTAGCACATCTCATTCTTAATGTAATCATTGTTTACTGCCTTATTCTAATTTACCCTACCAATTTGAACATTTGTTGCTTGTTTTGCAGTATTTTGTGTACATCTTTACAGATTGCACTGTTTTATTATGTTTATATATGTACTCTTTTGTACTGGGAAACATTCTACTAAACATACAAATACAGTGCCCAGCAAAAATGAGTACGACCAAATCTCTCTATTACAATAATACTTTCTCTAATATGCTATACAATATGATAGTTGTGTATATACTGTTGAGGTCAGAATATTTAGCCCCCCTTTAAATTATTATTATTTTATTAATATTTCCCAAATGCTGTTTAACAGAGCAAGGAAATTTTCACTGCATGTCTGATAATATTTTTATTCTGGAGAAAGTCTTATTTGTTTTATTTTGGCTAGAATAAATATAATTAAAAATACATTGTTTAAACACCATTTTAAGGACAAAATTATTAGCCCCTTTAAGCTATATTTTTTGATAGTCTACAGAACAAACCATCGACATGCAATGACTTGCCTAATTTTCCTAACCTGCCTAGTTAACCTAATTGACCTGTTTAAGCCTTTAAATGTCACTTTAAGCTGTATAGAAGTGTCTTGAAAAACTTTTAGTAAAATATTATTTACTGTCATCATGGCAAAGAGAAAATAAATCAGTTATTAGAAATGAGTTATTAAAACTATTATGTTTAGAAATGTGCTGAAAAAAATCTTCTCTCTGTTAAACAGAAATTGGGCGAAAAAATAAACAGGGGGCTAATAATTCTGGCTTCAACTGTACATAGTCACATACATTAGTCAGTACCAAAACCAAAACTATAAAGCTAATTTAATAATTTAAGATAACAATACAAAAAAATTGAAAAATATTAAATAAAATGGTAACACTTTACTTGAAGGGGTGTTCACAATTAGGGATGTCCCGATCAGGCTTTCTTCCCCTTGAGTCCGAGTCATTTGATTTTGAATATCTACCAATACCGAGACCCGATCCAATATTTCTGTAATACATTAAAAAAAGAATAAAGAAGAGCGAAGAAACAGATCCAGGATCTTCCTTATTTGTTATTCAATTCAACCTTTTTTACCATTCAAGAACTCTGTTAACAAACAGAGCACTTCAGTGAGGTAGCTTGAACAATCAAGTAATGAATAACATCAATTCTTAACTTTTGGACAACAAAAAGTGCAACTGTAAAACAAATCTAATATAATAACAAATAGCACCTCAACTTAACATCTCTGGCGGGCAATCCCAAGTTTACATATCTCACAATTTGCTATGGCAATGTTGTTGTCATCAACTTTATAATACCTCCAGAGCACAGACATACTCATGCTTTCCGTTTCAAGCTGCTCCCATTTGCCAGCATTTAACCAATAGCATCTCTGCAACAAAGTGATGTCATGCCGCACGTGTTGCTGTTTCTGTGTGAAGTCAAGAAAAACTCGGTGTCCTGATCGGAAGGTAATGAAACTTTACAATCATGCCACATCATGAATGTGAATGAGATTTTATGCATGCTTATGACAACTGTTATTAAGCGTCATTCACTCAGTTTTGACAACTTAAATGCAAATATGACATTGCTTTGTTATGACAACTTGATATAAACAAATACACCACAACCTGTTTTTGTCTTTGTCATGACAACTTGACATTACCAAGATAATAACACTTGTAATAAATCCGTCATAAACATGATTGTCTTGAAGCCATTATAAATGTTATGCATTTTAAAACATCATCATTAATATTTGTATTTTTTAACTGCAGTGGTACAAGCTACATTCGTCATTAAAATGTCATTAAATATTAATGACGCTGTAAAAAAAATTGACAGAGTAATGACACTATTAATGAGAAATTTTAATGACAAATACAGTTTGTTCCACTGAAAACATGATCGGAAAAGTAATTAATTATAAGGGCCTCATGATAATCATGTTTATGATAGATTATGTTGTATTGGTAATGTCAAATTGCTATTACAAAGATGAAGACTGGTTGTGATGTGTTAATGTCAAGTTGTTATAACAAACAATGTCTACTTTGCATTTAAAATGACTTAACTGAGCAAATGACACTTAATAACAGTTGTCGTAAGCATAATACAATCTTATTCACATTCATGACATGTGTGACAGTCATTTGAACAATGGTAAGTGAAGGGTTACCATTCATTCATTCATTTATCAGGGGTCACCACAGCAGAATGACCACCAACTAATCTAGCATATGGTTTACACAGAGGATGTCTTTCTAGCTGCAACCCAGTACTGGGAAACACCCATACACACTCATACACTACATCCAATTTAGTTTATTCAAGTCACCTACAGCGCACGTCTTTGGAATGTGGGGAAACCAGAGCACCTGGAGGAAACCCACGCCAACGCGGGAGAACATGCAAACTCCACACAGAAATGCCAGCTGAACCAGCTGGGACTGGAACTAGTGAACACTGAGCCACCGTGCTGCCATGAAGTGTTACCAATACACTTTTAATAAAGTGGAAAAATTAAGAGAAATTTAAAATTAAGAGAAACTATCAAATTTAGTTTGTTTTGAAACCTTGGATTTTAAATGTATTGTCTTTCCAATCTTAAAGATAATAAGTGACCACACTTTTTGATGAATATAACTTTATTAAAACTGTTTCGTTTACATCTACTAAAATATATAGTCTATGTTCATGGAGAAATAGACATAACTGCATATTTTTAAGAATATTTTATAACTTGTTCACTTGATTTTACCACCTACCGAGTCATTTAGCTTCTCTCCCTCCCTCTCTCTTTCTGTTTGCACTCACTTCTGCGGGGCGTCACAGACTATGTGAAGTGACAGCTCTCATCCTCAGGCAGGGTGAGGGAACAGACCTCCTAAACCATTAGAACATATGCTTTCAACCTTCTTTCTCTCTCTTTCTAGCGTGATCTTTTACCCTCCCTCCTGCTCTCCGCTCTCCATACACCTCAAACCAAAAAGCATTTGCTCTATTTCCTGTTAATCGCTGCAGGCCCAAACTACACAGTACTTTATAACTCTGATGCTCAACAGTGCACTGTTTGCTGAATTTGACAAACCAGTAGACCGGCCTAATCTATGCAGGTTAGGTTAAGTTAGGAAATAATAAAATAATAGTTGAAAATACAACTAGAAAACAATTGCAAATATTAAAATATAATAAGAGTTACAACTATTAAGCAGCCGAGTAAAAGTACATATAGTCAAATATTACTTCTTTAATAATAGGAACTTGATTTAATTTTACTTTAGTCACAAAAGCATTTGTTTTTTTCAAACAAACATTAAATTATGACAAGTAAAATGAACACATCTGATATTTAATTAAATAAGAATTACTATTAGTGATAATTAATGATAATCCAAGATAAATTAACAAATAAAATAATAATAATAATAATAATAATAATAATAATAATAATAATAATAATAATAATAATAATAATAAAAAAAACTTGTATAAATGTCTGCTAACCAAAATTAACATAAAACACAAAATTGACAGTAAACATAAAAGCCATAAGGCAAAGATTTATTTACATTTTTTATATATTATATAAAATATAAATATATATTTATATAAATATAAATATTTATAATATCATAATATTTTAATTTGTTTTATATTAATTTTGTGCTATAGCAATGGGGAAAATGCATGAGCACTAACACCAAGGGCGTAGAATTAGCATGGACAGAGGGGACGTGTCCCCACATCTACCAATTAATGAAATGTCCCTACCAATAATTTTGACTTCAAAATAAAATATTGCTCCGTCAACCCTTAGTGTCACAGTCACCAGCAATCTAGCCCATGCAGATCGCTGGAGAACTACAAATCTGCCAGCAAAAGAACTACAAGATCCAGTCATGCTCCACTCACACACCTGGCCTAAAGCCTGTCTGATTGTAAATACTCACACAACTGAAGCTGCTCATGGACTAATTACTGCACTATTTATACAGCACACAAACACACAGAACTTGCTGAGTCTTGTTAAACTGTATAGTGAACATTACGACGCGTTTCTCCTTACCTTGTCCTGCCGTGTTTTTGACCCTCGCCTTGTTTTGTTTGTTTATTCCTGTACGCTGCCAGCCTTTTGACCATCTTTGTTCTTTGGGACAAACCACGACTCTGGATTGTCGGTCTAACACTGCACATTCTCTATTTCACATTCTGAAATGATTCCTCATAGTAACAATAACCAATCTGTATCTGCAATTGTCCATACAGTGTGCCTCAATAATAAAACCAGGAAGAAAAAACTTTTTTGACATTTCCCTGTGGTGGATTGAAGTTATCATGCGGATTGCGTCATCAGATTGGCCACTCAAATTGGTTCTTGGTTTGACATTCATTGCAGCTGTTGTTACATTGTAAAGTAAAAAGTACAGCACTTTGTTTTGGAAAATCAGTGACCTTAAATCATTGCCCGTATTTTCCTGATCAGTGCCCACTAATTAGCAAAGGAATTGATTGAGATGCACCCAATATGTGTAAAAAACACACAGCAATAACCACACTGCAGCATGTTACAGACAATCATAACACCATATTAACCACACAGCAATGCACTACCAGCCATCAAGAACAGTTATGAAATATAAAAATGTCTCCAACTACTACATATCACACAAAAGTGTAATACCTAAAACCACCAGAACCCCCCGAGAACATACTACCAACTGCATATTGTAGCAATAATGCTAAAAACACCATTGACGTCCTCAAGGGGAACTTTGCCTCTTCCTTTTTTAAAATACTTTTCATTCGTTCGTTCATTCATTGATTATTTAATTCATTCATTCATTCATTCATTCATTCATTCATTTATTCATTCATTCATTCATTCATTTTCCTTCGGCTTAGTCTCTATTTACAATTTAGTAAATTCAATTCCCCTACTGCACATGTCTTTGGACTGGAGGAGGTAACCGGAGCACCCGGAGGAAACCCACGCCAACACGGAGAACATGCAAACTCCACACAGAAATTCCAACTGTTCCTGGAGAGCTGCAGGTCTGCACAGTTTAGTTCCAACCCTAATTAAATACACCTGGTCAAACTAATTGAGTCCTTTAGGCTTGTTTGATACCTACACTGTGCAAATTTCAATAATCCTAAATGACTGTAGCATGTCTGCGAGAACATGGCTCCCTTGTCACAAAATATCTAAGATCTAAGCTGTCATAACATCAAACTGAACAACAATGAAAATGCTAAACATGGAAGAAAACTCACCTGGAGTTTGATGTCATCCATATGTTACATACTGTTGGACATTTTATTGTGTTTATGTGGTAACTTACTGGCAGCACAGTTGGCAGCAAGTTACCTCAGTTGTCCCTTTACATACCTGTAAATGTGTTTTACAGTAGCAGGACCCTTCCACAATTTTTGATTTAACCATAAAATAGCCTTACAGCAACTTCTTTTATTGATAAAATTATTTACTGTAAATTATTTACATGTTATACTAGCAGTATAAAACTTATTTTTAGAATTAATTATTGAATTTAATAAATTCCAAACAAGTGACTATTGTCTTTCATTAACCATCTCATTTTGGTCTTTAACTACAGCAGCAGTACTTGATTACTTTGAATACAGTAGAATAGAGCAAATTCCTAATATGCAGTGTTACTGTAAAAGTTTTAAAAGAAGCCACAATGCAGTGCATATTACAGCAGTGAACTATAAAGACTGTATGTGGAACATTACTGGGCATTTTTGCAGTAAATAACTGTAAATTGTTGTAAAGTTTAACAGTGCATATTCACTATACCACATTCTGATTCCTCACAGCAACAATAACCAATCTGTAGCTGCAATTGTCCATACAGTTTGCCCCAATAATAAAAACAGGAGGAAAAAAACAAACTCTTTTGACATTTCCCCGTGGAGGATTGAAGTTGTTGCATGGATTGCGTCATACAGTTTGGCGCTCCTATTGGTTCTTGGTTTGACATACATTGCAGCTGTTGTTACACTGCAGGAAAGTGTCTGAAATCTTCTGACACTTCCAGAACTTTATTGGAGGGAAAATCTAACCACAATGGCTATTAAGCTGTTGTCCATGAACATGTCAAACCAATGACATGACAACCTCGATTTTAGGTTTTAGATTTTTAGCATATCAGGAATCTTTTAGGATTTTTCAGTGTAAGCAGGGCTTTAGTTTGTTGAAGCAGGATTGGAACTATTTAGCTGTGACCCTCCAGGAACTGAGATTGACAACCTTGACCTAATTAGTACTTTAATTTGTAGTTTTAACATGCTAAAAAAAGAGGCTCTGTCAACTGAAGACCAGAAAACCAGAACTTTGGCCAAAAAATTAAGGCGCTGAATACAGAATTGTCACGGTTGATTATGCATGTGCTGTTTCTGTCATGTCACGTGGGATTGTTTTGTATTTCTGTTGTGTGTTGTGATCACGTGACTCACTACTAAGATCAGCTGGTATGTCTTCAGCCCAGCTGTTGGCACTTAGCTTCTTCTATTTAAGAAGCGTTGTTACGTGCTTCATTGTCAGTTCGTGACACTTGTTCATGGTTTCTCTGTGTCTTGTCAGGAACCTCAATCTGATTCACTTTTGGACTCTCGTTTAACCCCGATTCAGCTACTTCCTTTTCCGATGCTGGATGCTTTTGTGTGGTTGCTTGCAGAGCATTCCTGATTCATACATTAAATTTTACTTGCAATTGGATCCATCTGACTAGTGTGTTCTCCTGAGCGTTACAAGAATGATGTTTTTGAGATTTGGATTAATGAAGAGTATACACATATTTTAGAGTATACAATTTTAGAATAGCATAGAACAAGGGGTTCTCAAACTTGGTCTGGTGTCCTGCAGATTTTAGCCCCAACTTGCCTCAACACACCTGCAACGATGTTTCCAGAATGCCTACACAACAGTCAAAATCACTAAATGAAATGTTAGATTACCTTTTATATTTATTAACTTATAACTTATATATACGTTACTTTGACTGAATGAAAAAGAGTTATCTTAACTCATGAACAGATTATATGAAGCAGAACTCAAAACTAGTTATGAATGAATGAATTTTTTTTTTTTTTTGAGTGTGTGTGTGTGTGTGTTAACTCTAATACTAGAAGCAATACCAAACCATTTGAGTAGCTATATAGTTATTTGGATTAATTTGCTGAATTCATATGCTGTAAAAGGAGATTTGTTGAAATAAGTGAGTAAACTAATTCCCTTCAAATTATTAAGTACATGTGCATAATAAAAAAAAAAATCAGGTTAAGTTAACTTAACATTTCTAAGTTAACCGAGATACTAACATTTAAGTAAATAAATTTTTAGGCAAAGGGCTTACTCACTTTTTTAAGTAATCACTTTTTTTAGTGTATGTGCATAATTATAAAAGTTAAGCCAAGTTAATGGGTTTACTGACTTTAGGTAAAATTAACTTGTAATTTTTAAAGCAATGGGTTTACTCACTTTTTTCAATGAATCACTTTTTTACAGTGTAGCAGTTTGATAACTGAACTTAAAATGTTTAAGTTACTAATACTCTAAAGGATTTACAATACAAATAATCAGCACAATCAATACATGTATATATGACTCTATATATAGTCATTTAGTTTACAGTACTCAAAACTTGAAACTTCAAAATGGTTTCCACAATCAGTTTCCTCAAACTGTTTGAGTTAACTTTACACTGTAAAACCCAACAGTCAACTTTATCGAATAAAATGAGAGTAGTAACTCAAAATTTACTGAAAGTTAATTTTACTCATTTGAAAAGAGTTTTGAACTCAGTGTTGAAGGTAATGAGTTAATGAAATACCTCATTACTTCAACTTCAATGGAGTAAGTTCACAGTATTTATATAGATTAGTTTTTTTAAACTCAAATGGTTTGTAGCAATCGCTTTCCTCAAACGGTTTGAGTTTCCTTAACCTATTGGGTTTTGCAGTACACAGTTGATTTGAGTTCTCTTCATTTATTGGGTTTTACTGTGCTCACATTGCTTCGTTTACTCAAATGCATAAAGTTCACAGTACTCATTAGGATTAGTTTTTGAACCTAACTGGTTTCTTGCAATCAGTTTCATCAAATGGCTTAAGTTATCTTAACTTTTGAGGTTTTACAGTGTACTTATCGTGTTATACAGTGTAGTATGAGCTTGATTAGCTAGCCCAGATGAGTCTGATTGGGGCTGGAGCTAAAACCTGCAGTACCTAGATTGAGAACCCCCTGATATAGAATAATATTTTACAAATAGAGTCATATAATTTCTTTAACACCTTAAGGTCAGTAACATAACACTAGCCGAGGTCACTTATAATTTCTTATAATAAAAACATATAATTTTTCTGAAACATTCACATGTGGATACACACAGACACACGTGGATACAGTTCTACTGATGTAATGAGGTTACAGGTATATGTTTGTAGAGTGAAGTTACAATTACTTCAAACAGAGCTCAACCAAGGACCAGAACGATTCATTTTATAATTGACTTTATTAATGGAACAATGCAATCCAAACAAATCAAGTAAGCGTTCAAGAGGAGAGACGTCTTTTCCTCTTCGTGTTTTCAAACATTTGTACAAGAGGCGGCTCGGTCACGCACAGCTGCAGTGTTTTGGTTCAGTGGCTCAGTTAAACAATCTTAAACTTTGGAATCCAGTTGAAGTGGAGGAGGATATATCACCATGTTGCAACACAAAGTGGCGAGCAGCCTCATAAATACTGTAAAGCTCACATGTTTGCCTCTTGAGAGCTCTTTACAATCAGCATACAATGTATACTCTTGTATGTAACTGAATGACTTCTAATATACGTTGGGAAAATCAAAGAATAGCTGTTCACACCTTAAGGGGACAGTATTCCGAGGCTTTTCTCTCCCCCTGTTCCCTGTGGGGGTGTTGTTTATAGAGCATTATAATTTATAACTGTACGGAGTGGATTTAATTTCGGTGCTGGGCCTCGCCAGCAGGGCGCCAGGCTGCAATCAGAGGAATCAGCTCACTGCGAGTCCTGCTGAATGGAAAGTATTATCATAGGCCACAAACGGACAATGTTTCCCCTCAAACAGTTCCCCGGACGCTTCCCCGACTATGCTTCTCTTTCATTCGTCTTCTCTGTTTGTAACCCCCTTCAGCTTCAATGTTGCCACTCACTCTTGTTCATTTGTTTAATGCAGCACTCCTGATCAGCTCTGCTCTATGTACTGTATGTATGTATACAGATGAAGTCAGAATTATTAGCCCCCCTGAATTATTCGCCGCCCTGTTTATTTTTTTCCCAATTTCTGTTTAATGGAAAGAAGATTATGTCAACTTATTTCTAAACATAATAGTTTTAATAACTCATTTCTAATAACTGATTCATTTTATCTCATATTAAGCTTTCAAGTTGTCCACAAAAAACCTTCACAAATTTTGTTGTTTCAGCTCATTTTTCATATCATAAGTAGTTTGAACAAGCAGCACACAATATTTTAGATGTTCTCTTCATCCTCTTCATCCCATTGTTTAATTAACACAAGAAATACTATTATTAGATTCATTCCTTCAGCTTAGACTTATTTATCAGGCGTCCCCACAGAGGAATGAACTGCCAACTTATCCAGCATATGTTTTACGCAGCGGATGCCCTTCAGCATACACTCACATACACTATGGGTAATTTAGCTTCCTCAATTCACCTATAGTGCATGTCTTTGGACTGTGGGGGAAACCCAAGTCAACACAGGGAAAACATGCAAACTCTACACAGAAACGCCAACCGACCCAGTCAGGGCTCGAACCAGTGACCTTCTTGCTGTGAGGGGACAATGCTAACCACTGAGCCATTGTGCCATTCATAGATATTTCAACTTATTTTAATTCCATTTAGTCAGCTGGTGGCCATGGTCACAAGATGAGAACTATTGCATTATCAATCTGTAACATTATAGAGAGAGAAAAAAAATCAAAAACTATAAAAAAATCTAATCAAAAGCTATACAAAATAACTCCATTAGACATACTTTTCTGGATGTTTTTCATTGAATGTTATGAGTATATAGTGAGGTCAATGTAACATTTCACTAAATCGTTTTTCATTGTGTCATTGCATGTTGCTTTACATGCACTACTGTATTTACCAGTGCATATACTGCACAGTGGACATCACATTAGTTTTCCATTTTGATCATATCTGTGTCTAAAACATAAGATATTTTAATGAAGAAACTTCCTAAATAAACAGTTTGAATGTCAAGTTATAGAAACTTGACAAAAATACTATTTTAATCAAGCAACCTTCAGAATAACCATGAGCACAGCAAAGTTTGACGTAAATTATGCATTCTTTGAGTATAGATCAGATTGAAGTATTATAGAAAGCATAACTCTGATTTTGAGAAAGAGATTTCCTGAAAAACTTTGGTTAGACTAACAAATATCTCAATCAAACCTGTTTGCTAGCTGGCTGGATGGTTGATGCCATTGCTTAAGACAATATTATTGAAATATTACCAATGAAATATATTGAGACAATGTTTTTGGCTAACACCATGATGTTAACATTTTCCAAGAAAACACTTATTTATTTATTTATTTATTTTATACAGTACAGAGTACAGATTATTGTTAATTGTTTGAGTATAATAATTGTGTTCTTGTGATATCAAAGAAATAGTTATCAAGCAGTGTTTATATTAGTCAATATCACTTTTTTCTCATTTTCTAATAATTCATAATTCAGCAAGCTTATGTTTGTTTGATGCACAGCTCTATAGATTTGAATGTTGTGATATGCTGCACTTGCAGCAGTGAGATTTAAAAGCTTTGAATGATTAGATCACTGTCGCCATCTGTGTAGACAGATGAGCGGAATGCAGTTTAACAGCACATGATGCACTGCCACTACAACAGGGATAATCAAAATATTTAAACAAAACATTTATGGTTATAAAATAAAATAAAATAAAATAAAATAAAATAATTTATCTCAGACGATGACAAAATATCACACTAGAATAAGTGTGATATTTTGTCATCGTCTGAGATAAATTAAATTATTTATTTATTTATTTATTAGTTATTATATAACTTGCAGGACTTTCTTTCTTCTCCAGAGATAATATTAGTACCTAAAAAGTACAAAAGTGTTCCTCTTAAAATGTTTTGGTACTAAGGCACTTTTTGTACTTGACCCTTCAAGTAAAAATGTGTACCTTTTGAAAAGGTACCACCCAGTGACAGCTCGCGTACCTTTATTTCTGAGAGTGTAGAGACTATACAATAAAAATCAATGGGGTCCAAAGATGTTTGTTTGCAAACTATTTTTGTATAGGCAAACATAATTTTAAGTAAAATTGGTAACACTTATTTTAAAGTGTCAATGTTCCATGTACTTACACTCTCAGAAATAAAGGTGCGCGAGCTGTCACTGGGGTGGTATCTTTTCAAAAGGTACAAATTTGTACTTAAAAGGTCCATATTAATACCTTAAGGGAACATATTAGCACCTAAAAAGTACAAAAGTGTTCCTCTTCAAATTTTTCAGGGTACCAATATGGACCCTTTAAGTACAGATGTGTATCTTTTGAAAAGGTACCACCCCAGTGACAGTTCGCGTAACTTTATTTCTGAAAGTGTTCTATAGTAATTAAGTTTTCTTGTTTACCAACTATTTTTGAATAGGAAAACATAATTTAAAGTAAAATGGGTAACACTTATTTTAAGGTGTTCATGTTTAATGTACTTACTATAGTATTTTTTATATTTATTTATTTATATATTTATTTATTTATTTATTTATTTATTTATTTATTTATATTTAATAAATACCATGATTCATAAATATTTTTTAGAAAGGCAGAACACATGACATATTAAAACTTGACCTAAGCTTGTCTGACCATAAAAAAGGTCAAATTAACTAATATTTTAAGAGACCCACTGACCTTGACACAGTCACAAGACTCCCCAGGGGTCCTCTATGATTTTTAAGGGCATGTATGCCTTTTACAATGGACCAAGTTGTCCCTTTTGAATCTTTAAATTAAGCATTTCGCCTTTATTAATACAGTTTATCAAAGCACTTTTGTAACCATAAAATTTAACAGATTTTTAAAAAAATGAATAGAAATCTCAAAAACTGTCATGTCATTCATTGTTGTATTCAAACAAAGAACATCTGTGTTTGTTATGCTGTCTCTTCAGTGACCTTTGACGCATGCAGTTCCCTAAAAGTTGTGAAGCAGAGAGTGTGGAAAGAGTATTTTGTCTTCATTTATTTTCTCTTTCAACTTCCCAAACTTCTCCCCCCTCCATCGTCTCTCTTTTCGCCCCCAGCACTGTTTTCACCCCACTCTTATGGGGGGAGTTTCTGTCCATAAATCTTGATTTGTTTTGTGCCTGGCTGATTGGCCAGACCTGTATTTTGTCACGGCTTAACAGGAGCCTTGCCATGGTTCAAGATGCCGCCCTTTGGCAGTGCAAGAACCCGGCTTCACAACCCCAAAGCAAAAGTAATGATATTTAAACACTGAAGGCCATTAGCAAGACCTATGACTCAGGTCCCAGTCCTCCAGCCTTTGGGGGAGGGAGTTTGACAATCTCCACCATCTCTGTTTTCTTTTTGCCCTGTAGCCTCTTAAGAAGACGGATGAAAGGAGGAAGGTTAAAGCAGTTATGGAGACCTTCTTTCGGCAAATTTGTAACTTAGACTATTATATATGTTGAAAACAGTGAAATCTGTTGACTCACCACCATCTTACCTTAAACTCACAAAGCATTTCTGGTTTATAGGCATGTCCTGGTTTAATTGTTGCATTTAGACTTTTTAAAGGTTAATTGTACATTGGATCTCAACAAGAGACTTTTTGAGATTGGATATAACTTTTTCACCATACTTCGCTATTGTTGTTCATTTATGTGTTTGCTCGAAATTAGGACTGAATTTAGAAATAGTTTTGAAACAAATCTTTGCACTTAACAAACTAAATTAAATATATAGGCTAATGGATGTCTTCAGTGAAGTGCGCCCTACACCATTTCCTTATCCACAAAATAAATAGTATAGTAAAGAGAAAGTAAAGAGGCCGAATGGAGGAGGCTCGTTCTTTATCCTTGCGCTGCAGATGGTCTGTTTAACTGTTTTCTCGCTAGTGAAGTGTTCTGTTTTCCACTTGTAAATATCAAATGCACCATGGCGTGAAGCAACTGACTCTTAAAAGGAATAGGAGATTCTGATTGTTTTTTTCCATCCTTAAAATAGCAAAAGTGGACTCAGACACACCTTTAATACTTTTGCGCCTTGCCCTTTAGACTTTGCGCCAAGATCATTAAAATACAGCCTGAACTGTTAGATTAAAATAAAAAACAGCTGTGATAATTACAGGAGAGTATTTTAACCCTGTTGTTACTGTCACCTACTAGCATCAGTTGAATCACTTTGTTACCATTCACAAATCATGGAACAGCAAAACGTCCATTGGGCACACTTTATCAAAGATGTTTCCTAAATACTTCTTCCATTTGCAATTAGTTTAGAGCAAACAAACAAATATCCTGTCCAATATGTTGTGATAGCACCGTTATGTCTGCTGTGAAAGGAACCTATTTCTTTATTTCCCTATCGGAATGCACTAACATCATGTTTTTTATTTTAGAACTGATACAATGCCAAAATTGTTTAGTATTAGATACCGATCTGTTACCAATCCGATACAGAAGTTTTTTGTTTTACATTATAGAATTTTCTTACCTTTGAAAATCTGAAGTATAGAAACACAACAATTAATACAGTACATATTGTTTATTTAATAAAACTACAAAATGCAGGCTTCATTACAATGAAAAATTATATGGACACACCTACTGTATTTTACGGTATTTTTTTTTTTCAATTAAATTTGAGTAACACTTTTTAACCCAACAGTTGGATTTGTTCTTATTTGACCATTTTTACAGTGTATCTCAAAAGATCTATTTAAATATAATAAAAAATACTTTTTAAATATGTTTTTTTACAAACTTTTTTACTTATGAACTTGACATTCACTTTCTAGTCATTTTGACTCAACATTTTTGACGCAACATTTGACAGCATATTTTTAGTGAGTGCAATTTGTATTAATAAATTTTCTTCTGATTATTTTTTTAATGATGAAATTAAAGCTCACGTCTTAATGTTTTTACTTTTAATCTTTTTTGTAAAATTAGATTGTTAAATCTTTCAAAAATCAGAATCTTTCATTTTTAAAATAGGAAACAGTAGATTGTGCAAAGAAATAGGAGACTATAATTTAAATGTGACATCACCTGGATTGTGTTTTTCCATTTCCGTTGAGAAACTATACAGACAAAATGGAGCTTTTTACCGCAACAACCAATGCTCTACTTACATTAAATGATCATAATACACAACTTGAATGAAAGCTGAAAGTGTTTAGTGTATGGTTACTATAACATCAATCAGTGCAATGAAGTCATAGAATTCAGTTTATACATACTGTAAAGTCTTAGATTTAATAGATTAAGGAGATTCAGTATACATACTGCAACACTGCAATTGCTGTAACATCATAAAACTATCATTTAAAAGCAAGCAGACTGATCAGTTCATTATCAGTACCTATAGCAGTGTAGGAGGAACATCTAGTCCTGCGATTGATCTTCAGAGAGGGATATGCTTCATTTGCTCCAAGTATAATCATTCGTTATAGAAGCGAGCCCATGTTTTCCTAATGTCTGTGTGCCTGAAAGTCTTTGATGAAGACCTTATACAGACATTAAGATGGCCTCTGCTTAGATGAACAGCCAGCTTTGTGTCGAGGGTCATTTGAAAGTGATTGTGACCCTCTTGTGGACCCCAGAATGCCACACCGCCTCCGTCGCCATAATTAATGCCTTGCGTTTCCACAGACTTTGATGAACAACTTTCCTCTCTCTGTTCTAGCGCTGGCAAAACCCATAATGGATGTGGGTTGGACTGAGAATACTTTATGGACTGTGAAAAATAACGCTCGCACACCCACAACAAAGGAGCGTTCGGAAAAAGCCACAAAAAACATAATTGATTTTCCTAAACTTTTTTTTTAACACACATATACAAACTCATGTGTTCTTTTGCCATATGAATTTCTTCAGATGGTCACTTTTTTTGTACAATTGCTTTTGAAAACCAGCTAAAAATATTGGCTGACCACACTGAAAATAAATATTCATTGGATTTACAATTTTTTTTAAGGTAAGTGGTTGCAAACAATTTATATGGGCTGAATTCAAACAAGTTAGTAACGTTCAAATTAATTTGTTTGCTTAAATTTAACCCATATATATTGTTTACAACCACTTACCTAAAAAAATATGTAGTAAATCCAATGAACCATTTTTTTTTCTGTCATGTGACAGGCTAAAATAAAATATAGTAAGGTCAAACATATCTTCATTAGTGAGATTTGCGAAGAAAGTAAAATAAGTGCCAGCTAATCTGCCTCCAAGCCCAAATGTGAAATATCTCCCAGATCACACGTTCCCGAGAGATTTACAGAGAAAAAAATTCTTGATGCTGCGGCCCTTAATACTGAAGCAGATGTATTGGAATATAATCCAGTAATCTGTAGCTTGGAGAGGAAGAGGGAAAATCACTTTTAAAACGTAAGTGCAACTAATGACCTCTTTTCCCATGGCCAGCTTTAGACGGCACAGCACACAATCCAGAGCAGTGGAGCATTGGGAATATATTTATGACTTGTATGGTAACTCTACAGGATATGAAACATTAGATTAAAGGAAATAAGGACATTTATGGAATGAGGAAGATGAAAAAGCAAATAGGAATTGAGAACTAATGAGGCATGAGGTCAAAAAAAGGTGCTTTTTTATCAATCCAATTACATATTGATAATGCTAAATGCAGGTGTAAATAAGGTCGTGAGCGCTTGCAGACGTATTTAAGGGGTCATATACACAACACTTTCAGCCAAAAATGAGGAACGATTTAAATGTTTTACTTAGTCATTTACACAACAACATCATTTTCGGACTGTAAATGCATGCATTTACTGTCTTTGAAGGGATGTCCACACATAGAACATGTTTAGAGGAGTGTAAATTAACCCATTTGTGCCTAATTTTTAAAAAATGGTTTCATGCATGTTGGCTTGTTAATAGTGTCTTATATGAACATGTTTTGCATTTATTTAACCAGGTTTTTAGATGTTTTTTTCAAGAAAATCATATATGAGACAACTATATAGTTGCCGGAGGGCAAATATGTTGTAATCTAGCAGGCACACAACATCATAAGATGTTAATATTAGGTTAGATTTAGGTTGTGATGTCAGGTGACCAAAAGACAATGTCTAGCCAGCGTTATTTTGATGTCCAGTAACGACGTTAAATTACGTTGATATTTGGTTGATTTTAGATTGTGTTGGAAAGTGACCAAAATCCAACATCTGATAGATGTCATAGTGGTAACGTCCACACAATGTCAAGGTGTAACATGATTCGACGCTGATATTTGGTTGATTTTAGGTTGACTTTAGATTGGAGCGTTGGACACTGACGTCGGCCTGATGATTGTCATTTCCAAACAAAATCTAACATCCCCACGACGTTGGGGTACAGCATCAATATGACATCAAATTGACGTCCTGTGCCTGCAAGGAAGAATCCCTTAATGTAAAATTTGAATAGGAGGAAATTGTTTGGCATTCTCACTCAAAACAACTGCTTTTAACAGATCAATTTATATCAATAAATGCATTTATTATGTTTTAAATAAGAAAACCATTTGATATGAACCAACCAATAATTATCTATCATATGATTTCATGAATATGAAACAAGTGGGAGAAGTTAATTTGACTCTGAGGATTTAGTTGTGTATCAGAATGTGTATCAAAAAAGTCTACCCTAAAGTAAAGATATCAGTTAAATGGTAATGGTATGTTTAGATGGGGTATTATGAAAGCAACAATAAAGCAAAACATTCAACGAGACCTATAACCTTGATTTATTAACTTATTAACACATTATTCCTTAATTCCTCATGATTTATGTACATGATTTGTGAATAATTTAGTTGAAATTTTGTAAGTTGTAATTGTTTTTTGCAATATTTTGGTTCAATTCAATTGTATTATCTTTCAATTTCTAAATATGTCTAGTGACTAAAATATTATTGTAATGAATATATCTGTTTAATAAATCTGTTTTGCCTAAATTCACCAAAATGCATTGCCTATATCCACTGAGAAATGGATAAAAATATTCATTTTCAAAATAGGGTGTACTCAATTATGCACTGTACTGTACAAGGAATTTGTCCATCGACAACTAGTTGTCACTTGAACTTTTGACAAAGTATACAAAAAACTATAGATTTCTTTAAGGATTTGTTTTATTTGGTTGAATCTAAAGACCTTCATGATTATGTTGATATATATATATTTCATCTTATTTCATATATACATCTTGCTAATTCTTTATATATATATATATATATATATATATATATATATATATATATATATATATATATATATATATATATATATATATATATATATATAATTTTGATTTTCCTATTCAAATCTTGACTCTTGAATGATTACATTGTGTACTAAAACAAAATTAATATGAAAAGTTGCTATTTTCTAGATCGATATGTCTAGGAACTACACTGTAAAACCCAAAAGTCAGCTTAATCAAATGAAAGGAGTGTAGTTAACTCAAAATTGACCGAAAGTTAATTCTACTCATTTGAAAATAGTTTTGAACTCAGTGTTGAAGGTAATGAGTTAATGAAATGCCTCATTACTTCACAAATACTTTTATAGATTAGTTATTTTAACTAAAATGGTTTGTAGCAATCGGTTTCCTCAAACAGTTTGAGTTGCCTTAACTTATTGAGTTTTACAGTACTCATATAGCTTCGTTTACTCAAATGAATTAAGTTCACAGTACTCATTAGGATTTGTTTTTAAACTTAAATGGTTTGTTGCAATCGGTTTCCTCAAATGGTTTGAGTTACCTTAACTTTTTGGGTTTTACAGTGTATATTCTGCATTTAACCGAATTTTTTAAAGTTTCAAATTTACATATTTATGATCTCTCTTTTTTTTAAAGTCAAATTAGTATTTGACTACAAATTAGATTTTTTAAATATAACCGTCATGTTCTGCTTAAACAGAAACTCTCTAAATCAAATTATATGAACAATTTATATAGCACCACTGCAACCATGCAGCTCTACTGAATTGTTGGATATATTTCCTGAAATACAGGTTTATGGATGCTTTTTATCAATGTATACAATCAATAATCTGCTGTTAATCATTTTGTGGTGTTCAAAGAAACAAACAGATATGTGATTTTAGTCACCAAAACATCAAATGATCCATTTGTATGATAAAAAAAAGCCTGATTCCTTGAATAAAAGGAATTATTTCATTTGAAAACACTCATTAAATGTCTGATGTTCAAATATATTTGTTGAGCTTTAAATGTAGACAATATAATGTTTATACGTTAAAATTGTAAAACAGTACAAATGTAGTATTAGGAATAAATGCAAATACAATAAACATTATACAGTATTTTTACTTTACTCAAATCATAAAGTGTATTTAATTGATTTTACTGCCTTAACATTATAATCGTTTTACTTTAAAGTTTCTTTTGTTTGTTTTTTGTAATCTGTGTGATCCTATTTACAACATTAGATTGAAAGACTAATTAAAAACACATATACACTGCAAAACACAACAGTCAACTTGAAATGAAAATAAAATGAGTGTAGTTAACTCAAAACTCAAAATTTACAATTTTTACTTAACATTTTAAAATTAAAATTTATTTCTACTCATTTGAAAATAGTTTTGAACTCAGTGTTAAAGGTAACGAGTCAATTAAATACCTCATTACTTCAACTTAAGTGGAGTAAGTTCAAAATACTCATATAGATTTGTTTTTTGTAGCAGTCGGTTTCCTCAAATGGTTTGAGTTACTTTAACCTTTTGGGTTTTACAGTGTACACAAAAACACTTCAGAAAAGTGGTTAAAAGTGGACAAAAAGGGTTCTGAGTACTAAATTGCAAATTGTCTCCCTTGTCTACTTGTAACACATCTTAATACAAGATTCAAACATAGCTTTACAGCACCATTTTACACAGAAAGTCAGGCCAAAATAAGACAAAACTTCTTACACACTCTCTATTTTGAAAATTAATTAACAGGTTACACTTCTCTGCAAGTGTAATTGCCAGTATTCTTGGCACATTTACAATATACATACCCAGAAAGTGACCCTTGGTGACCAACATTGGATTCAATTAGTGTGGTTAATATCTTTATGGGCATGTGGATGGCGGGTTTGGGCAGGGCTGTGCTGTGATTGGTCAGGCACACGCGATCCAGTCCACAGATCAAAAGAGCACACTTGATGAACGACTGGACCGAGAGTGGCAGAGGAGGGAGAGCTTTGCTGCCCTTCGCTTTGAATCATTGATCAAGGTCGTTCTCAGTTCATTAATTTTGGCTGGAGAGGGCCTGCCCTCACTTTGTCAGTTTAGACACATGCACCCAGACACATACACACACACACACACACACACACACACACACACACACACACACACACACACACACACACACACACACACACACACACACACACACACACACACATGCTCTCTCTCTCTCTCTCTCTCTCTCTCACTCACACACACACAAGGGCGGGTTAGACAGACTGAACAAACAATTCATGCCCAGTTTTGTGAAGCATTCAAAGTTCATATGTTAATAATATGTTTTTGAAATGTATTTGATTTTGAAAGATTTTGTGAGTAATTTTTTTAAACCATTGTTAAAATTTTATATAAAATCAAACTTGAGTTTTGTTGTGTTAAAAGCTATTTGATTTAGAAAGTAGCGACGCTACCGCCATGCTACTGAGAAATGTAGTTGTACTTGTAGTGAAGCTACTGCCCAACCCTTTTGATTTCCATACAGCATACACCACTATACACTGCACACTTGTTTAAAAAAAACAGATCTGATTCTAAAACCAAGAAGAATAAAGAGAGCATGAACAAGACAACAACATGTCTGTCAGAGTTTATACACATCTCACCAGGCAAATCTTCATTTTATTGTTGCCATCAGTGTGTAGCTACCTGATAGTTTTACCAGTCGTACATTCATACATTACAAGTACAAAGACTCAATGAGAAATGTTTATCTTGACTGTCGCCGATCCTAACCGGAGTCCTTAATCTCCATTGTTGTTTTTGGTTGACAGATGTAGTGTAGCATTAAATATTCAGGGAAAGTTTGCAATTATAATTACTGGGTCAGGGATATTCTCACACATGACTTAACGGCGTTCGCACCAACAGGGAATCATCTTTAATTTAGACCGCCACTGCCATTATGGTTCCAGGATTTGGGACAAGAGCGGGTCCTCTGAGGGGTGTTGAACGCTTCCGTGGGTACGCGTGCATGTGTTCGGGATTACAAACTGGTCGCTCCGGTGCAAAAGCTTAGCTGTACTATCTCTGATTGTGTCTGTGTGTATGCTTTTCATGACCACTAAACACCCCCTACTGTGCTGCCCGCTGTGTAGATCAGCTTCCCAGTTCTAACGCACATTAAGTTGTTCCTTCTTGACATTTCACTCAGCGAGTTCTCGGGCCCCAGGCTACCGGCTTGCATAGTAGCAGGCTGTGTTTTTCATTTGATGCTTAGTGCATACAGAGAAACAGAACAGGGGGTAAAATACAAGTTTAGGGGCCAGCGGCAAACATCTTGTGTCTACTTTTCCGTTTTGGCAGTGGCAAACTGTGACGCATGGGCTTTGTAGCTCGTTACAGAAGGAGCCTGGTGCTTGTCTTTATAATCAAGGCAGGGCTACCCGATTCTGTGCCGTTTTCTTAAACCTTGTATATGTGTTTTTAATAATAGTAGCCTGTGAAAGTTTGCCGATCATTTAACAAAGAGTCCTGGAGGAAGTATATAAGGGGGAGACTGGGAAAGAGTTTATAAAAGGCCAGATCAATGCTGAATATGGATGTATTGTAGTATACACTTAAAAGTGTTTTTTTATTTATGTATATTATTATGGTGGAGCAGAGCTACAGTTTTGTCTTGACTTGATAAGACTTTTTGCATTGAGGTACTGCTGGTAAATGGAAACTGCATTATGGCCCGTTTCCACTGTGTGGTACGATACGTTACGGTTCGGTACGCTTTTTATGGCCGTTTCCACTGTCAAAAGGTAGCAAAAAGTGAGCCGTACCATACCACTTTTTGGGTACCATTTCGAAAGGGTTCCTAGCACAACAAAATGGTACCAAAAGGCAGAGCAAGATGCACAGCTGAACGCTGTTGATTTACAGAGGTACATGACTTGCGAGTGCACAAGCCAGAAGAATGAAAACAAAGAAGCGCCATTTTTAAATACTAATATAAATATAAATACTTAAATATTTTTAAAGCTCAAATAAACCTTGTCGTCATCTTGATAAACAGGCTGAAAGCCAAGAAGAAAAGCAGAAACAACTCTGCGCTCTGTAGTTGTTTACAAGGTTGTCTAAAGCGTGAGCGGTTTGGCTTTCTTGCGTGCTTTCGCCACACATCTATATTTGAAATAACAAACTTCTTGGGCTGATGATAATAACGTGCGCGTGATTATTGAAGTGCTTCAGACATCCAATGCTTTCAGAAACGGACAAACAAAAAAACAAAGGAGCAAAAGATTTTTTCAGCAACCTAAAACATGAACAAACCGCAATGTTTAACTATTATCATCACCTTTTGGACTATTATGAACTTGGAATGATGGAATTACTTTCTAACAGAGGTTACATGTGCTGGTGAAGATTAAAGATACAGATGAAAGGTTTGCACTGACTGTGGGTTATTTGTTGCATGTTGTTTTTGAACCCAATAAGGACTAAATGTATGTTGTGTGTAGTTTTTCTGTAATTGGTAATATATCGAAGACTGTAAGGGTCTGTATGTGTTCATATATGTTGCATTTATTTATTTATTTTATATAATTGCAGACGTTACAGTAGGCTATTTCACACTATCATTGATCTGCAGTTATAATGAAATCATGTTCATAGAAATGTTAGTAGTGAACATTTATGCGCAAGTATTTATGTGTATAAAGCATCTGTTTTGTGAGAAGTGCTTCTCATATGATATCTGAACAACCTGTACAGCTTCAAGTTGACATTTCCTTGATGACTGAAACTTTATGTTGTACACCACACCCACCATTGGTACCATTCTGGCAGTGAAAACACAAGCCTGATAAAGGTGAGCCGCACCGTACTGTACCACTCAGTGGAAACGGACCATTGGTAATAGTTAAATTCTGTTTTGTTAGAGTGTTGTTAGTGTTAGAGTATTTTTTGGGATCATAAGACTAATCACAACACAGGCTTATTGGGAAAATGTTTGAGAACCAAGAAAAATGTCCTTGCGGGTACAAATGGCTGCATTTTATGTGTAGAACGAAAGTTACACGTTGATACCGCTGACTGCTTATGACTTTTCCGGTGTGACTGGTGTGCCCAGTTGGTCATTGCAAATGGCACTGAAATTGGGAGGTGGAGCAGAGCAAATTGGGGTTCGAGTCTGGTGAAAGATGGTTCCAGAAACCAAGTAAAGCCACTCGCTTTGAATGTTATCACTCGATTGAATGGGCTTTATCATTGGTTGTCAGCGGATAGATAAGGGCAAATAGGAGTCTTCTGCACTGTACTGGTAGGTTATCCAGCATATGTTTTTTACGCAGCGGATGCCCTTCCAGCTGCATCCCATCACCGTGTAACACTCGTACACTCCCATTCACACACATAAACAGTACGGACAATTTAGCTTACCCAATTCACCTATAACGCACGTCTTTGGACTTTGGGAGGGAAACCCACGTGAACACGGGGAGAACATGCAAACTCCACACAGAAATGCCAACTGACCCAGCCGAGGCTCAAACCAGCAACCTTCTTGCTCTGAGGCAACAGTGTTACCCACTGCGTCACCGCGCCACCCTTAATAAAATACTACTAATGGGAAATTTAATAAATGATATAAATAATTCTCATGGTTAATCAGCTATACTAATAGAAAAGACTCCAGATCCACATCTGTTTTTACTTTACTGTGACGGTTGGTTTAGGGTTGGAGTAGGGGTAGACGTTAATAAAATACAATTAATGGGGAAATTTAATAAATAATATAAATTATTCTTTGGCCCAATCCCAATTCTACCCCTTGGCCCTTCCCCTTACAAGGGGTAGGGGTGTCCCAATTCTCTTTAGCTTGAAGACGTGGGGCTAAGGGGAAGGGGGATACACCCCTTCGAATGAAGATTTTTCAGGACCACACTCGAAACCAAGGGGTAAGAAAATTTCCAAGAATACACCAGCCATAACAGCAGAATCACTGCACCCTGAACTAAGGAGATCCACAAATTATTGTTTTTGGTCATTATTATGAATTTTACAACAAACAAGCACA
This sequence comes from Danio aesculapii, assembly GCF_903798145.1. Classification (NCBI taxonomy): domain Eukaryota; kingdom Metazoa; phylum Chordata; class Actinopteri; order Cypriniformes; family Danionidae; genus Danio; species Danio aesculapii. Next base: position 61,179,793 of record NC_079439.1, read on the forward strand.
TGTTTTAATATATTCATAACAGTGTTCATGTTTTAAAGTCATGCTTAAAATAAAAAAAAGCTAAAATAAAACGTGCTAAATTTCGCAATCTATAATACATGTCATCTATAATAATGGCATATGATAACGTGTGCAGGTGCTGTAGTGCTGTCCCAATTCTCAGGGGTAAATTTAGGGGTAAGGGCTGAAGGGGAAGGGGTACAAAAATAGAATTGGGATTGGGCCTATGTGATCTACAGCTGATTTACCATGTGGATGGAAGATAACAGACTTCTGAGCCTTCTAGTAGGCACAGAAGGCCCCTACTGGCCCATATCTATCAGCTGATAACCACTCATAATGCCCATTCAATCGTTTGATAACATTCGAATCGTCTGGTAAAACCAAACCCAGAAAAGCAGCATAAGGTCTTTTCTCTTAGTTCGCTTATGAAAACACTAACAGTTGGGTTTAGGGAAGGGGGTGTGTGGGTCAATTACTATCAAGCTGATATGTAATGCATGACGACAATCCAACCAGCCTCTCTCACGAACGTGCACAAGAAGGACATTAATATTTGTATATATATATATATATATATATATATATATACAAAGTTTCAGAGCTCATCACAGTACAGAAACTGCATTAGTGAAAATAACCAACGATTTACTCTTAGCTGCTGACCAAGGGTGCATCTCGCTATTAGTTCTACTCGATCTTAGTGCGGCATTTGACACCATTGACCATGGTATCCTTATTAATCGCTTAAAGTCTACAGGTGTCCAGGGACATGCCCTACAATGGTTTAAGTCATACTTATCTGACCATTACCAGTTTGTAAATATAAATGGACAGCCTTCACAAATCAGCCCAGTAAAATACGGGGTGCCTCAAGGATCAGTTTTAGGCCCTTTACTGTTTACAATATACATGCTACCCCTGGGAGACATTATTAGAAGACATGGGATCAGCTTTCACTGCTATGCAGATGATACTCAATTATATATTTCAACTAAACCTGACGAGACGTCTAATCTGTCCAAGCTAACTGAGTGTATTAAAGATGTTAAAGACTGGATGACCAACAATTATCTTCTCTTAAACTCAGACAAAACAGAATTATTACTTATTGGGCCTAAATACTGTACACAGCAGATCTCACAACTCGACCTACAATTAGAGGGATACAAAGTTAGCGTTAGCTCTACTATAAAAGATCTGGGTGTCATATTAGACAGCAATTTAACTTTTAAAAATCATATTTCCCATGTCACAAAAACTGCTTTCTTTCATCTGAGAAATATAGCTAAGTTACGAAGTATGCTATCCATCTCAGATGCAGAAAAGCTTGTCCATGCTTTTATGACTTCTAGGCTGGACTACTGTAATGCACTGTTTGCTGGCTGCCCAGCATCCTCTATTAACAAACTTCAATTAGTACAAAATGCAGCTGCCAGAGTTCTTACCAGGTCTAGAAAATTTGATCACATCACCCCAATTTTATCCTCCTTACACTGGCTGCCTGTTAAGTTTCGTATTGAATTTAAAATATTGCTTCTTACATATAAAGCTTTAAATAATCTAGCTCCTGTTTATCTAACCAATCTTCTGTCTCGCTACAATCCAACTCGCTCTTTAAGATCTCAAAACTCAGGGCTTCTGGTAGTACCTAGAATAGCAAAGTCGAGTAAAGGAGGTCGAGCCTTCTCATTTATAGCTCCTAAACTCTGGAATAGCCTTCCTGATAACGTCCGAGGCTCAGACACACTCTCCCAATTCAAAACTAGATTAAAGACCTATCTGTTCAGTAAAGCATACACTTAGTGCACCACTTAGGGGACTTCCACACAGGTTATGCATCTTGCTGATATACACTGTGAACATCAGCTACGCTAATTATTTTCTTTATTCTCCATTTCCACCTGGGGATACTCTTCCCGAGGCCCCCAGACTATGCAGAGTCACTGATTCGATCCAAGACCAACGACGAGATGATCCCAAGGTTTCCATATCCTGGACCTGGCCGAATCCTGAACAACTACTGCGATGGTCATGGAAGAGTGGAGAACATGAGACTGTTTCCTATGACGCTCCAGAGACAGACGAGTCTTCGCTGAGGCCAGCTTCCAGCCTCCGCCACTGAGACTGCAGCTCTGCACAAGACGTTTGGCCAGCGGAGAAATTAAAATGGTCGTGCCCAACTGAGTCTGGTTTCTCTCAAGGTTTTTTTTCTTCACTTCCGCCTTTAGTGAAGTTTTTTTTCCCTCTCCGCTGTCGCCACTGGCTTGCATGGTTCAGGATCTGTAGAGCTGCGCATCGATGGATTTGCTCTTCAGTATTTGGACTCTCAGTAGTGATTATTAAACCACACTGAACTGAGCTAAACTGAACTGAACTTAAACACTACAAACTGAACTACACTGTTCCTATTTACTGTGACCTTTTATGTGAAGCTGCTTTGACACAATCTACATTGTATAAGCGCTATACAAATAAAGGTGAATTGAATTGAATATGTATATATATATATATATATATATATATATATATATATATATATATATATATATATATATATATATATATATATATATATATATATATATATATATAATATATATAGCGGCCTCTGATGTATTGAAATGATGGGACAAGAGAAATGCCCCAGTAATGTATTTTAGATTTTCAAAAATGTTCACGATGTCCTTTAGTGGATTTGTGAAATAAGAACTGCAAGAAAATGTAGTCCAGAGTACATATTTGTCGGTTCTCAAAAATGTAGTCCTTGGCACATACTTCCAATGAGCCTGTGTTAACTAATACACATTTCCACATGGAGAGTTGATAACAGTTATTTCTCAGACTTTACACACTTTACAAAAAACATGGCAGTGAAAACAAGCACCAGCCATCAAAACTTCCAACTTCTCAAGTGGCCATTAGCTTGACCTGTAAAATGCAACAAACTCTGAATGGTAATAGTATTAGGCTGCTGTATAAAATGCCTTGTTTTCTTGGGTTAACATTATTGTACATGTATATTTGATGGACAAGATGCACTATGATAAGCAAAGAGAACAGGTAAGTGACGTCAGATGTAAATTTAAATCTTCTCTAAAATGCTGAGTCAAAAAATGTATCTAGTAGTTTAGTAAATCTGTATCATGCTGGACAAAATACAGTTCTGTAATGTAATACAGTCTGTATTGGTTATATTGGGAATAATGGGAATTGCATTGGTTTTAAATTAAACTTCTGTGTGTAGTTTTGTTGATTTTGATTGGTGGCATGTAAAAACCAATAAAACATAATGGAATATGTTTAAAACATTATAGAAACCATTTAAATGTACATGTTTTACTGGTTGAAAGTTGATGTTTTGTGATGTTTTAATGGTATTTGTAATGAAAACCGCTTCAGTTGTAGTTTTTACTTTTATTATTTGTACCAGTGAAATGACATATTTGGGTCTGGTATATAAATCTAAGGTATAATAGACTAATTTACCACATATTTGACATGTCTTTTACTACCTTTATGGACATTAACCCTGGTTTATTATTTTAAAAGCAATTTTTGATAGATTGCTATATGTATAACTACAGTTTAAATATAAATACAATGGTTAGTGTATTAAAATAATGGTTAATGGGTGTAGCTGAAATTATTACTGGGGTTTTTGTTCTTAGTTATATTAAATTGTATTGGAATAATTGACATATGTCTACTATATGTTTCTCCATGAAGTTGTTTTAAATAATTCCCCATTTTAATTTGATAACAATTAGATGTTATAATACTCATTTTTAAACTGTAATGGATTTCATCAATATTTTTATAATGTTTTGGTAATTCATTTAATTAATTTTTTATTATTTAATTTAATTAATTAATTTTTTTTTCATTTCCAGAGTATTTTGGAAGCAAATATTGTTTTATATTTGCAAAACGTAAAAGAAAATTTGTTAAATCTGAACCAAATACTAACTTTAAAAGAATGTTGGTATGTTCTGTATTTGTTGGGATTTTATTGGTCAAAAATAGCTGAATTTAAGAGGTGTATCAGAGGACTGGGCCATATTTTAGTCTTGCTTTTTACCTCACCCCCCATTTGGGACCATAATGTACTCTTTTCTCCAGTCAGTCTGGTTCTAATTGCCCTAGCCAGCCCCCTTATCGCATTATGCAAAACTCCAATGACCTTTAAACAGAGTCTATTGTCTTCATACATTTAATCAACATCTGAACAATAAATGTTTAATTCATTGTTAAAATATAAGGTGAATATTAAGCCTAAACTACTGAGTAAAACATTTCTCTTGGTGTTTGTAGATAGATATATTTACTATTTTTCAGTTAACAATTATCTCCACTGTATCTGTTAGATAATGTTATTCAACATCAAAATCAAGGGGGGTTGAACACTTTTTAGGGAGGAGGGTTATTATGCAAATGAGGTTGCACCCTCATCAGGCTTCTTTGAAAGCTGTCAGAGTAAATTAGTGATAAACACATCTCCAGCCCCAGCTGTCACCTCACACTGAGGCGTCTGCCAGACTAAAGTGTATTTGGGAAATAGAGGGAAGCTGTCCTGGCATGGCCTTATAGACCCTAGCTTAACCTCAACACAGCATTGTGGATTAATTTTGTATGACTTTAAAGGGTGACAATGTGGGGCATTTGGAAGAGGGAAGGGCTGGGTTTAGTTTTTATTTGTATCGGTCTGTCTGTTTTCACTAGCCTGATACAACTGCCTGAAATCTAGTTTGTGTGAATGTGTGTTATTCACAGGACACACTCTACACCTCGGTGCAGGAGTTAAAGTGATCCATGGCTATTTCACAGCTTTACATGGTCTTAATCATTGCCATGTTTTCTCAGACACTGGGCTGAGCCGGTTTCCTTCACTCAGGTGCATTAGTGGCTTTGTGCCCAGGTAAATCTTCAAGGAAATCACTCAGGAGAGGAAAGGATGACAGTCTGTAGGGAACGAGGAGGATTGTGTGTCGGACACATTATTTGAGAGCTTATTTCACCCCCTAAGCCATACTGTGGCCAGATTCACAGCGCTCCTCCCACAGATTACTGTCATGAGGATATTAAAATTTTTTGCCAAGAATTCTTCATCCTTTGATGCAAAGGGACATTCCACCACTGACCCGCTGAGCTGGGATTTTGCTTTTGCCCTATTCATGGTTGTTCAAGCACTAAAGGTTGCTGTTGCACTAAAAGATGCTGTTGTCCATCTTGACTGAAATCCTTGTCATAGACACTAAGTATTTATTTTATTCTCTTTTCAAATCCTCTTTGATCGTTGGAGGAATGCCTAAACAACATCATTATATTTCCAAATGTACTGACCGCAATGTGGAGCATGAAGTTCTGTCTAAAGACAAATCATGAAAAACAATTATAATTGTTTTTTAAAATTAAAACAACAAATACAAATGTTGTTGTATTTGTTGTCAGTCAAGAAAGTCCATACTGACCCTCAGCTGCACAAACTTCTCACTTTGCACTTTTGCAACTGCATTGCAATTTTATTAAATTCTCGTTTACAACTATATTAGGGTGCTTTTACACTAGCACTTTGGATCTGCACCCAAGTTTATTTGATGTACGTTTAGCTCGTGTGAACTAGTATCTTCTGATCTCGGGTGCACACCCTTGAACCATACCTGAGTCTGTCTGAAATTGGGTGCTTTCACATTTGGTTTAATTGCCTGGTCCGAACCCAAGTTTGATTGTTGCTAATATTCATTTAGACTGATGAGGGTCAGGGTTTCAGCTGCTGACTGGGCTTTCCATGCCTTTTTAGACTTGATGACTTCATGTGTTTAATACTTTTCCTCTGTGTCATTTCATTTATACACATAACTTTCTAAACTAATTAGTTTTGATTTCTTTGTATGCATGTATTACTTTGGTTGCCACTGAACATTTTGAGTCAAGAAAACTTTCAAGTAAACAGCACTTTAGAAATGAGGCTAACACTTTATAACAACCACACACTATGAACCATTTATTAAGCATTAGCAAGTAGTTAATTGGTAGTTAATCTGTTAAGCATTAACTCTACATTAATAGATGTTAGTAAGCAGTTTATAATTACAGCTACGCATGCTGTATTCTTGACTTATAAGCACATTTATAATGTGCTTAATAGTTGTATTTTCATACTTCATTACTTATTAATTGTTCATTACTAAATTCTATATTGCATTGTTTACAAACCATTTGTATTTAAGAGTAGTCGATGGCTTTTAGAATAATTCAGAATGAGTAAGTAAACTATTAATAAACTATTCAAATCAGCATTTATATATCTTATTATTCAGGTATCTAGTAATGGTTACTATGTATGTTAATAAATGCTTTATTAACTCAGCTTCATGTTTTGTGACCTAATCTAAAGTGAGGACTATTTATGCTTTATAAATCCCTTATAATTTACTTGCTGTACTTTAGCTGCACATTCAAGTAAAATGACACTGCAGTTTTTTTGCAGGTTTGTATTGCTTTAAACATACCGCACTTTGACATCAAACGAACCCAGGGGCGGACCAAAAGTGTGAAAGCACCCTAACTCTGTTAGACTCAAAAGTAATACAAACCTGCAAAAAACTGCAGTCTTTATCATTTTTATTTGAATGTGCAGCAGGTAAATTAAGTACTGAACACAATTTCTCTCAGAAAATACATTTATAAAGGTGCTGTTGACTGGAAAGATTTTACCAGATGTCAATAACAACCAAAGTAATCCATGCATACAAAAAAAAAAAAAAACTAATTAGTTTCGAAATTAAATTATGTGCACAAAATGAAATGACACAGGGAAAAAATATTAAACACATAAAGTAATGGGGGTGTAAAAAGGCATGGAAAGCCCAGTCAGGAGCTGAAATCCTGCCTCTCATAAGTGTAAATGAATATTAGCTGCTTCAGTCTAACAGCTACATCACCAGATGATGAAAAACCAGGGTGGACATGTAAGCAAGACAATGATCCCAATCATAGCCAACGAAAGTCTTAACTGGTTTCAGAATAGAAAATAAAGCCGTAGAATGGCCCAGCTAATCATCTGACCTGAATACAATAGAAAATAGACAAGACCCACAAAACCATCAAGATTTGAAGCCTCTGGGGAAAAAAAAATCACAACTGAGCAATGCATGTGACTCATTCCCAAAAAAAGAAAGCCTTTCATACAATGTATTACATAGTTCGGTATATTTTCCTTTTGTTATTCCATTGTTCATTGTACATTTTCATTTTTATGTGTATAGTATGTTTGGATTGTTTGGGTTTTTATCAAAATCTGGTAAAGTTTTAAGTCAACAACTACTTTAGAAATATATTCACTATGAACAATCATGACCTGTTCAATACTTATTTTACCTGCTTTAAACTTTTAATTTAGGCCTTTCATTTGATTTCCTACAATTTAAGAGGGCAAACAAATATTTTTATTAAAAATACTGTCTTAAAAAGACAACATTTAATTAATTTGAAACCTCTTAACCAGCATCAGGACGTGGATGCACTGGGGCGCTGTTTTTGAAAGTTTCAGTGTTTACGAATAGAGTACATCAAAAAGAACATGAGTAATTTTGACAAATTCAGTCTACATCAATCTAAAGCTACAACCCTCAAACAGCCATAGTAGCTAGTTGTTTTTTCAATGGGAAGCTTATAAAGAATGTATTTGCATTGTACTGTACAATACAGAAAATGCCTATTAGATATGTAGAACATATCATTGTAAAACCAAGACAAACGCATTCATTGCTGTAGATCACGTTTTAACAACATCCCATAGAGCATATTTAGTCCACTGACACAATAGTGTTGAATTATGAATTTTATTCATTTATGTCACCGTTTCTTCTGGAAACCTGTTGTGTACATTGTTTACGATGTTGCTTACGTGCGAAAACGGCATCTTTAAAAAGTAAAGTAAAAGAAAGATGATGACATAGCTTACAGTGTAACAAATAAAACGAGACTATGAAATGAATAAAAATTCAAAGTTATAGTTACTAATGAGTGCCCTATCATACACCCGGCACAGGACGTGTTTGCGGCAATGGTTTATTATTTTTAGACCAGCGCAACCCTAATTTTCCTGTTTTGCGCCACATTGTTTAAATAGCAAATCCATTTGCACCACTTTGTGGACTCATGGCTGTTCCGGTCTAGAAAAGAGGTGTGTTAAGGCGTATTGTTGGCGCGTTGCCATTTTGAGGAACTAAAATAGACTTTGCAATAGACCAGCTGGATTAAAATGTTACAAAAATTATTATTTTCCACATAAAAATAAAAACCACACCCTCCGAGCCTTCTTCATCTCAGGGGATATTAGTAGTATTATTTCTTATTTAAAAATTATAATTGTTTTATTAAAAACAAGCTTAGGTTAGTCCACCTGTAAGGTTTTAGACAATATGGGGCAGAATATGGGGAGAAATAATTTTGAAACAAATCTTTGCGCTTAACAAAAAAATTTATTATGTAGGCTAATAGATGTCTTCATTGGAGTGCCTACAACACCGTTCCCTTATCCTCGGAAGAGAGAAAAAGAAAGTAAAGAGGCAGATTGGGGGAGGCTCATTCTTGATTGTCGTGCTGCAGATGGTTTGTTTAACTGTTTTCTCGCAAGTGAAGCATTTAATTTTTCCACTTACAAAGTCCGCCATGTGAATAGCAAATGTGCCATGGTGCAACGCAACTGACTCTTAAAAGGAATGGGAGATGAGACTCTGATTGGTTTATTCTTAAAACACATCCACAACTCATTAAGTGAATAAGCACAACCCTGTTAGACCATGCGCCACGACGCAGAGCGTATTTTTCCGTCTTTAACCTTCCTGTCGTGTTCGGGTCAAATCTGACTGATTTACAACTTAAATCACTCAGAAATATTTTACATCTGATTGCCTCGAGGCCTAATGATATCCTCCACACTATGCATTTGAACATATAAAATTGATGATCATCTCTTTCATTGAATTTTGAGTGGTTTAATAAACTTTGTTACACCTGTGGTGTTCCCAGTAAAAAGTGACCGCCATAGGAAATGAATGGGTATCCAGACTATATTCATTCATCAGAAAGAAAACATCCCCACACACACTACCCCAACTCACTCACTCACTCACTCACTCACACACTCACTCACTCACTCACTCACTCACTCACTCACTCACTCACTCACTCATTTCAGACTGAACAATGTCTTTTGCAGGTACAAATCTCTTTTACATGCTTATGTGCTGATCCTCCAAGCCTGATCTCACAAGAAAACATAACAATTTTACATTTTGTCAGTTTAGTGGCTTATTCATATGAGTTCAGTCGTTCAAAATTGTACGATTTTTAAAAGAAGGCGTGGCACCCAACCCCACCCCTAAACCCAACCATCATTAAGGATAAGCAAATTGTACAAAACTGTATGAATGAGATTGTACAAATTCATATGAATTTGTTACTAAACCAATAAGTTTTGAATTGCCATGAAATTGTTGGATCCTCCAATGTGAATCAACTTCCTGATAATACAGTGTATCATATCTTCACACAGACTTGGTGTCTGTTATGTGAATCCATCTACAGTTTGTGTGTCTTTTTTCCTTTCTTTCTTTCTTTCTTTCTTTCTTTCTTTCTTTCTTTCTTTCTTTCTTTCTTTCTTTCTTTCTTTCTTTCTTTCTTTCTTAGCTTAGCAACAATTATTTTATTATATTAGACTGTTATTATCTCGTTCAAAAATGACCAAAGTATAACTAGTGCTAGTTCTGTGTCCATGCTTACTGTATATACCCTCGGTCACTATTGCCTATATTAATACACTTAAAGGACTGAAAATTCGAATACTCAGAACACATGAAAGAATAGCATTTTGTTTGGGCTTTGCTGGTTGATAAATCATTCAAATGGATTAAAATTTCTTTGGTCAAACCCTGTGATAGTTATTTTAGTGAGCTGTCTATTAATAATGAAACAAAGCATTTTGATTTCTGTCATCTATTGTTCATTTTGTAATATATTTTCAGCACCTATTTTTATTTTCATTGCAGTTATTTTATGTCTAATTCTGTAAATTCATGGTTAACACTACTTTGAGACATTGTTTACAGCTAAAGAATGTTGAATAAAAATTTGGTGAAGAAAAATTATTTTAGTGCTAATATAAGAGCAGTTAAAACAGACTGGTGAATTTTGATCGGGAACACTAAAGTAAGAGGCAGGATGTGAACACGACAGGAGGGTTAAAATAGCAAAAGTGTATTCAGACACACCCTTAGTGCGTTTGCACCATGCGCTTTAGACTTTGCGCCTAGATCGATAAAATGGAGCTTTTAGACTTAATTTTGTCTTAATTTTTATAATTGCACACTTACACACATAGTTCCTTTATTAACTATATAAGGCAATGGGTTTACTCTGTTTTTGTCAATTAATCACGTTAAAAGCAATGTGTTTACAGATTATTTAAGTAAAGTCAACTAATTGATTTTTTACAGTGTGGCCTCATAATGAACTCGACACATGTATTCACATAAAATTGTAGCTAAAAGTCTCAACATTGTCACTGTACTTCAGAGGAAAATCAAATGTTAAAAATAATTTAATTTTAGAGACTGTGTGTAACTATTCATATTTTCAAGGACTCCTTGTGACTTGTCTCTACTCAACTTACAAATAGTGTTCAGTCCAAAACACAAATGGGGAGCAACTCCAGCCACAAAGAAATGATGGTATATTTGAGCCAGTAAAGACATTTGTTTCTGCATCGTATTTGAAAGCTGAGGGAATAAACAGGACTATGTGGTAAACATGATTGTCCGTGCTCACTTCAGATTTAACATCCTCCTCCATGTTTCTAATTTTAACCATGTATAAACAAACTTCTGAAATAATCTCTGATCAGTCAACAGCACAAACAAGCTGTCCTTTGACTTGCCCACTCTTTAACAGGAAATGATGTGTGGTCAGTTTTGGGCAGGTGGGCAGCACCTCTGATGTGGTTTATGCTGTTAGTATTAACGCCACTCACTTGTTTTAGGTGGACGCAGTTATGCTTTTCTTTTTCTTTTTGAACTAATCATTTCAAGATTGTCCTTTCTGTTTAGTAGATCAAGACCAAAGGTCAGAGGAAAGCCTATGATGGGCAATATTTGTGCATTGATGAAATGTTCTGTGATGTTTGACCAAAATTCTGTGATGAAGTATTCATTCATTCATTTTCTTTTCGGCTTAGTCCCTTTATTATTCTGGGGTTGCCACAGCAGAATGAACCGCCAACTTATCCAACATATGTTTTATGCAGCAGATGCCCAACCAGTTGCAACCCATCACTGGGAAACATCCAAACACTCTTATTCACAGAAAAACACCACGGACAATTTAGCTTACCCAATTCACCTTTACCACATGTCTTTGGACTTGTGGGGGAAACCGGAGTAATGTGTATATTCCATACAAAGTACAAAGCTGATTGGTCAGATCTTGTAGCGTGACTTGCAATTTTCAACTGGTGAGCCTGGAAAATGTGAGCGTGTGCAATATGTGCTCCAAATATGCACGCACGAGCGGTGCGCCTCCATTGGAAATAACGAACTTATTAAACGATGTGATATGTGAACATCCACATAAGCAGCTATGCTTCTCTTCACATTCAGAAGATACCTTCACTCGATCCAGCACAAAAATCCAATTTAGCCTTACATTGACTTTAGTAACTGTAATCAAATTACACAAATATAAGATGTCATTCGTTACACTACTGCGTTTCCCAAAAATGTAATTATAGAATACAAAAATGTGTTACGCGTTACACCCAACTGGTACTCAACAACAACACACCAACAAAAAGTTACTTTTACAAAATACATACATCAGTAAAAGCAGGGTGAATCGGCTTTCAAGTACTACGCCCCTCGCTGTTGAAATCAGCTTCCAGAAATGATCAGATGTGCTCCAACATCAGGCACATTTAAATCAAGACTGAAAACACACCTGTTTAGCTGTGCCTTTACTAAATGAGCACTGTGCTACGTCAGACAGATCGAACTATTACGTCTTTCTTTTATTTTCATTCTTTTATAACATGTTTTAACACATTTCAATCTGGTTTTATCAGTTTTTAACTTTGAATTGCCACTGTGTATGAAATGTGCTATATCAATAAACTTGCCTTGCCTTGCATTGCCTTACATATAAATAATACATAATACATAAACAAACAAATAAATAAATAAATTATATTCAAATAAAATGGTGTACCATCATGTCACTCCAAGCATAAATTATACTTCATGCTACAAATGCCACACAACATTGCCTGCACATCTGCTCCAACATGTCTGCCAAAGTCAGGACACATCTGACTGATTCATGTTTCTCATGATGAAACAAATTTCAGTCTGAGTAACAATCTTTGCATAAAATGTGTCATACAAGCATACAGTACACAGAGTCCTTAATCTTTAAAGGCTGATCTCTTGGTTTAATCTCTTCTGTCTAGTTTATCTACAGTTTTAATGTAGTGACTGTGAAGCAGCTGTTAAATGAGCATATTCTTTAGCCTTACGGTATGTAAACAGATACATAACACTTTACAGACAAACATGCACACACTAACACAAGCAGAACTGAAGTGCAATTGGTGTCATCAGAAACAGAATCAATGGAAACTTAAAGAAATGCAGGTAGGCTTGATCGACAAAAGCTTGCAGTGGATTATTAACCTTTCTTACTTTTTAAAATAGTTTTGAATGTCACCATAGTATTATTATTTTATTTCCATATTTACTCTTTGTGAAGATTTTTATTTTATTTCAAATTATACGTGAACACGTGATGCAAGAAAAAATTGGTAACATTTAAAATAATGGTCCATTAATTAATGTTAGTTAATGTATTTATTAACATGAACAAACATTCATTCATTTCCTTTGGCTTAGTCCCTTTATTTATCAGGGGTCACCACAGTGGAATAAACCGCCAACTTATTCAGCATATATTTTACACAGAGCATGCCCTTCCAGCCACAACCCAGAACTGGCAAACACCCATGCAGTCTCACATTCACAGTCATACACTGCAGCCAATTTAGCTCAATCAGTTCACCTACATCGCATGTCTTTGGACTGTGGGGGAAACAGGAGCACCCGGAGGAAACCAACATGAACACAAGAAAAACATGCAAACTCCACACAGAAACGCCAACTGACCCAGCCGGGGCTTGAACCAGTGACCTTTTTGCTGTGAGGCGACAGTACTAACCTCTGAGCTGCCGCGCCATCTCATAAACAAGCATTTATTAATAAGTACATTGTTGTGTTTATTAATATTCACTAAGGTTAGTTAACATTATTTAAGTTAAATAACTTTAGTTCATGTAAATTTAATTTGCATTAACTGATGCTGATAAGCACAACGTTGGATTTCATATTGCATTAGTTAATGTTAAACTATGACTAGTAAATAGATTATAAGATTATTTATAATTAGTTAATGTTAGTAAATCAATTAATGGACCATTATCATAAAACACACACACACACACGCACGCACGCACGCACGCACACACACGCACACACAACATCAGCATTCTAGGCAACCCAGGACTACACAAACTATAACACACAGAAAAGGTGGTAACACTTTATAATAACTACACACTATGAATCATTTATTAAGCATTAGCAAATAGTGAATTCATTATCTGTTAAGCATTAACTCTACATTAATAAACGTTAGTAAACAGTTTATAACTGCAGCTACAAATGCTGTATTCTTGACTTATAACCACATTTATAATGTGCTTAATAATTGTATTTTCATACTTTGTTAATGGATCATTTTTCATTACTAAATTAAGTATCGCATTATTTACAAAACAGTTATTTAAGCATAGTTGGTTGTTTTATAAAGATCATTTAGAATGAGTTAGTAAATGATTAATAAACTATTCAAATTAACATTTATAATTTTTATTATTCATGCATATAGTAATAGTTAATTTGTATGTTAATAAATGCTTTATTAATTAATCTTCATCTAGTTTTGGGACCTAATCTAAAGTGAGGACTATTTATGCTTTATAAATCCCTTATAAATGACAATTAAAGGCTCAGTTCTAAACAGGAACAAAGAACACAAATCACTTTATTCATTTCTATTCATTTGAAGATACACAAATGAAACGGCATCACATGAAAAATAAATCTTTGCAACCTTATCTAAAATAAAATTACTGTATAGTTTAAACATGGCATCTTATTATATTCTTAAAGTATTATATTGTTGTTGTTTTAATCAATTTATGTCGTATTTTGACACTCCTGTTTTTCAGCAATGTTTAAACTTTACAGTAATTTTACGTCTTAGATAAGATTGCAAAGATTATTGTTCATTTGATACCAAGCCTTTAATTGTCATTTTTTAGGGATTTGTAAAGCATAAATAGTCCTTACTTTAGATTAACATACATAGTAACCATTACTATATGCCTGAATAATAAGATATATAAATGTTGATTTCAATAGTTTATTAATCTTTTACTAACTCATTCTGAATGATCGTAAAACCTTCAACTACTCTTAAATACAAATGATTTGTAAATAATGCAATACTTCATTTAGCCATGAAAAATCAACCAGTCACAAACTATGAAAGTACAATTATTAAGCACATTATAAATGTGGTTATAAGTCAAGATTACAGCATTTGTAGCGGCAGTTATGAACTGCTTACTAATGTTTATTAATGTAGAGTTAATGCTTAACAAATAATGAACCCAGATGCTAATACTTAATAAATGATTCATAGTGTGTAGTTATTATAAAGTGTTACCAAAAAGGTTAATATATGAAAATGATACATGTATGAGCAGCTCGGTGGCATAGTAGAGTGGGTAGTGCTGTTGCCTCACAGCAAGAAGGACGATCAAGGTCAATTGCCATTTCTGTGTGGAGTTTGTATGTTCTCCCCGTAATGGCATGGGTTTCCTCCGGGTGCTACGGTTTCCTCAAGTCCAAAGACATGCGTTATAGGTGACTTGGGTAAGCTAAATTGTCCGTAGTGTATGATTTTGAATGAGAGTGTATGGGTGTTTCCCAGTGAAGGGTTACAGATGGAAGGGTATCTACAGCGTAAAACATATGCTGGATAAGTTGGTGTTTCATTCCACTGTGGCGAACCCAGATTAATAAAGGGACTAATCTGAAAAGAAAATGAATGAATTACTATATATATAAAACTATATATATAAAATCATAAAATAAAAGCAAAGCAAACAAATGCACTAAAACATACATGATCGAAAATCATTCAAATTTAGAGTCATTTAACCTAAGGTACCTAAACATACGCTTTCTATGCCAAGGACAGCGAGTGTTAAGTTAAGTCTAGAGGTGATCTGACTTCAGAAGCTCTGGGCAGTCTGAGAACTGAAAACACTCACATGCACACAAACCATCACAGAGCCGCAGCTTTAATGAGCGTGTTAGGAATAGACACAACTATTTTAGGAGCCGAAATATGTAATCAAGTCCTGAGGCGTTCTGTCATAAGCAGATCCATGCGTGTGTATTTTTGAATTCCCTGGCACACCAAAAACAATAGCAAATGGCTTTGAGAGAAAGAGTGAAAAAATAGAGGTTTCCAGGAATTTTTGTACTGTCTGTTTTTGTGCTCTTTAAAATTGACACTTTAGCTTAAGCATAAACCGGCATTACAGTGCATTTTGGACCATGAAACATTAACAGGAAGTGTTTTTTTTTTTGGACAAACGTGAGTTGACAGGAATTAGTGTGTACTATATCTGGCCCAGAAAGACGAAAAAGGATAAGATTTGTGTTGTGAATGTTTCTAACCCATTTGACAGATGTTAAAATGGGAAGAAAGCATATTGTGGTTCCACGCACTATAGTGATTTCAGGAATTTTCAGTGGTACATGCCTATTTGTCTGGCCACTAAACCTCTCTCACCTGACTTGATGAATAATAGATATGATCATAATAAATATTGCAGTACCTTAAACCAATGCCTACATTTTACTGCATTTCCAACCCCCCACACAAGAATGTGGTGAACGCTAGATTCATTTTTCATTGGTTTGGGGTATTGACAGTCAGTGAGATGTTTTGTGGAGAATCGCTCAGGGTTCACGGCTGGTGTTAAAGTAGTTTTGTGTCATAAATTATTTGGTATCAGGGCATGTCAACTGCTGCATTATGTGCTGGTCTGTTATCTATGGTAAATCTGTAATGCCATATTTGTTTTGCTTTTGATGTACTTTATTTTATGCCACAGCCATGAATCATGATTTGCTACTAGCTGTAGTACTTGGATTTAGGTGGTTTTATTTGGAGTGCCTTTTATTTTCAGAGACCATGTGTTCGAATAATGATTTGTATATGAATATGTATATGAATCATCAGTATTTTTGTTCTGTTTGTATTAACCCATGAACTACAGTCAAACTTTTTAAAGCCAAGACCAATTAATCTAAAAATAAACAGTTGGTTACATATTTTAAGTACATAAAAAACATCCTGTGTGAGAAAAATTTCAGATTTGATATAAAGATTATCAACATTATAGAATGTGTAGAATGTTTTAACATTGAATGTTTCTGAATCTGTGTGTTTTTTGTTTTTTGTTTTTTTGATTGAAGGTTTGAATTCAAGGTAATTTTATTGACAATGTTAGGAAAATATGAATATTTTCACACACACACACACACACACACACACACACACACACACACACACACACACACACACACACACACACATATATATATATATATAAATATATATATATATATATATATATATATATATATATATATATATATATATATATATATATATATATATATATATATATATATATATATATATATGGCTTGGCAATATTATGACATACACTCTCTGGCTACTTTAATATTTACACATGTCCAACTGCTCGTTAACGCAAATTTCTAATCAGCCAATTACATTGCAGCAACTCAATGGATTTAGTCATGTAGACATGGTCAAGACGAACTGCTGCAGTTCAAACTGAGCATTAGAATGGGGAAGAAAGGTGATTTAAATGACTTTGAACGTGGCATGGTTGTTGGTGCCAGACAGGTTGGTCTGAGTATTCCAGAAACTGTTGATCTACTGGGAGTTTTACGCACAACCCTCTCTAGGGTTTACAGAAAATGGTCCAAAATAGAGAAAGTATCCAGTGAGCGGCAGTTCTGTGGGTGCAAATGCCTTGTTCATACCAGAGGTCAGAGGAGAATGGCCAGACTGGTTTGAGCTGACAGAAAGGCAATAGTTACTTAAATAACCACTCATTACAACCAAAGTATGCAGAAGAGCTTCTTTGAACACACAACACGTCCAACCTTGAGGCAGATAGGCTACAGCAGCAGAAGACCACACCGGGTGCTACTCCTGTCAGCTAAGAACAGGAAACTGTGGCTTAAATTCACACAGGCTCACCAAAATTGGACAATACAAGATGGGAAAAACGTTGCCTGGTCTGATAACTCTCGATTTCTGCTGCAAAATTCGAATGGTAGGGTCAGAATTTGGCATCAACAACATGAAGCATAGATTCATCCTGCCTTGTATCGATGGCTCAGGCTGGTGGTGGTGGTGTAATGTGTGGGGGATATTTTCTCGGCACACTTTGTGACCATTAGTACCAATTGAGCATCATGCCAATGCCACAGCCTACCTGAGTATTGTTGTTGACCATGTCCATCCTTTTATGACCACAGTGTACCCATCTTCTGATGGCTACTTTCAGCAGGATAATGCACCATGTCATAAAGCACAAATCATCTCAGACTGTTTTTGCTGAACATGACAATTAGTTCACTGTACTAAAATGGCCTCCACAGTCACCAGATCTCAATCCAATAGAGCACCTTTGGGATGTGGTGTAAGGGGAGATTCGCATCATGGATGTGCAGCCGACAAATCTGCAACAATTGCATGATGCTATCATGTCAGTATGGACCAAAATAAAATATTTCCACTACCTTGTTGAATCTATGCCACGAAAGATTAAAGCAGTTCTGAAGGCAAAAGGTGGTCCAACCTGGTACTAAAGTGGCCGGTGAGTGTATATTGTATGGGGATGCAAATCATGAGAACAGCACCGTGAGAAAGTTGCAATCTTGAAAGTACAATGATTATATTTTGCATTAGTGATCATTTTTATTATTATGCTGGACCTGCAATCATTTACTGTTAACTATAATTGATTGAATTGAAAGAAAATTGTACTATATTGTGATATATAGGAAATGAAATTACTAATATCTTGATATGAGAGTTTTGTCACATCACCCAGCCCCATTTATAAATGCAAAAATTATCACATGCACATAAACACTTTCTTCTCTATATTTAAGGTCTAAAAACATAGAAACCTCTGTAGTGACCTATTGTCTTTTTTCTTTCTTTTTTCCCAAATGAATGCTCTAAATTATAATATTGTTATTTGGAAAATTAAAAACAATTCATTATAGACAAACTTAAAAAAAAAAATGCATGCACATGGTTTTGAAATGAAATCATTATCAAGGTCACCAGTGTGGTGTTCAGGTGCCTGCATATATTTGAACATGTAGTAGACGTCCTCACAGCTAATTGGCATCGACTTAAATTAGTCATAATGTGTTTTTAAAGTCCTATAATTTATTCAAAAGACAGTAAAAAATAATACTAGTTCCATTATACACAGCACAAGGACTGTAACATTTAACTCATCGGCAGCCTTGCTTACGTTCTTAGCTTTCTGAAACATAACACAACAATAATAATGAGCGAAGCTTTGCGGAGAAAGTCCTTATGGAGATTGATGAGGTTCAGAGTGGCAGCCGGGTTTGCTCAGAGATACCGGGAAGGTCTGGTAGCATTCAAGACCCATTTGGGCTAAATTGGGAGGCTGTGCGTGTGCCATATCACAGCTTTAACACGTAGAGCTGTCAGGGAGAATGGCGTAACACAGGGCAGGGTCAACTTCATTCCACCCTTTCCACCAGAAAGCTGAAATGGAAACCAGACCCTTGTGTATATGAGCGGGTGTGTTTAGTTGGTAAGGAAAGGTTTTGGGGTCAGCAGCTGTTAGAAGACCGTTTACCCCTCCTCTACACCCGCTATACCAAACACCCCAACCTCCATTCCCAAAAACAATACAGCTATTTCAGCTTGGTTCATAGATGCTGCAGGTGGGTGGGGATGGGCACCCCTCAGGCTGCCCAGGTGGAGATGTTTAACGTCAATGCTAACAACATCTCACACTTCCGTTTCCTATTTGGCAGCCAGGAAGATTCGGATGGTTCTGGTTATTAATTAAAGGAGACAAAGTGACCATTCTCTTCTCTTCTCTTCTCTTCTCTTCTCTTCTCTTCTCTTCTCTTCTCTTCTCTTCTCTTCTCCTAGTTTTCTGCTTATTAATGGTTATTAGTGTAGCAGTTTAGGTGTGATAGAATTAGGGATGAAGAATAAGAACATGCAGAGTACGTACTCTACAAGTACTAATAGACAGCCAGTATTTTAAGAATAGGCAAGTAATAAGCAACTATTAGTATTGTTACTTAAACTAATGTGTTGCCAATATTTTTGATATTTAATCACAGTATTTTTTGCTGTAGTTTATAAATGTTTCAGAATTTTTTAACTAAAAGAGTATGTACATTGCCCATAGAAAATCATTAAACCCCTTTGAAATAATGACTTTATTTGTTAAACAGCCTGAAATCAAATCATGCCCAAATAACGTTACCTGCCTTTGAAATGGCTTTGTAGCCTCTTTTCTCAATCTGTGCCTTTCTACAACTTTATCCTGAAAGTCTTTTGAAAGCAGGGTGTAATGTGAGTAAAGCTGGAGATTTTCAAAGGTATGATGATTTTCTATAGGCATTGTATATGATAGTAGTAATAAGCTAATAACAGTGTATTTTTTTTTCTTTTTATGTTAAAGGGATATGTCAGCCAATACTGAAAATTCTGTCATCATTTATTTTCCCTTCACTTGTTTCAAACTTCTTTGGCTTTCTTATATTGAATAGAAAAGATGCACACTTTGATAGAATTTATTTTTGCTTAACAGTTTCTGACATTCTTCAAAATATCTTCTTTTGTGTTCATCAGAATAAAAAAAAAATGTCATGAAGGTCATTTTAAGGGTGAGTAAATAAAAATCTTCCTCAAAGTAACCGTCACATACACTTCACCATCATGAAGGGATTCAGATGTTCATCTTGAACACCTCTACAAATGGTGTCCTTTTCCTGAAATGGCATTAAATTCTCTCAAATGCTGGAGATTACTCAGATTGCTACTTTTCATTTAAGCATGTTTGTACTTACTGTATGCTCCATATTGGTACATATTACACTGTAAAAAATATCTGTAAATTGACAGTATTCTGTATTTTGTTATACATGTTTTTTTTCTTCACTTATTTATGCTATTGAATTGCATTATGGGATCTTGATCTTTCCTCCAAAAGCTTTTGATCTTAAAACATTTGAAAAAGTGAATTTATCGACATTTTAAATAAAGTGATTTATTGTCTGGGTTGGTTTTGTAAATTGCACTACAAAAATCTCTTAAAAATGTCTTAATCCTCTAAATATTATATGAAATGTAAATACAAAAATCTCTCTAACTAAAAGTCATTTTTGTTTAACTGTAGCGTTGAATTTTGCTATCCCTCTCAGATGCAGAAAAGCTAGTTCATACTTTTATGACTTCTAGGCTGGATTACTGTAATGCTCTGTTTGCTGGTTGCCCAGCATCCTCTATTAACAAACTTCAGCTAGAACAAAATGCAGCTGCCAGAGTTCTTACCAGGTCTAGAAAATATGATCATATCACCCCAATTTTATCCTCCTTACACAGGCTGCCTATTAAGTTTCGTATTGATTTTAAAATATTATTTCTTACCTATAAAGCTTTAAATAAGCTAGCTCCTGTTTATCTAACCAACCTCCTGTCTCGCTACAATACAACCCACTCTTTAAGATCTCAAAACTCAGGGCTTCTGGTAGTACCTAGTATAGCAAAGTCAAGTAAAGGAGGTCGAGCCTTCTCTAAACTCAGGAATAACCCTCCTGATAATGTCCGAGGCTCAGACACACTCTTGCAGTACAAAACTCGTTTTAGCATACACTCAATGAATCACATAGCGGTATGATGCATGAATGTGCTCCACGCAGGTTTTTGCATCTCGTTTATATACACTATGAACACCAGCTATGCTAATTATTCTCTTTATTCTCTATTTCCACCTGGGGATACTCATCCCGAGGCCCCCAGAGATTATGCAGCGCCACTGATGTGATCCAAGACCTTTGAAGAGATGATCCCAAGGTTCCCACAATCCCAGACCAGGCATGTGTCTGATTCCTGTGAGACTCCAGGGTCAGCCGAGTCTTCGCTGACGTCCAGCGTTGTCCAGCCTCCGCAGCCTAGACTGCAGCTCTCCACATGGCCATATGAGAAATGGTCATGCCCAACTGAGCCAGGTTTCTCTCAAGGTTTTTTCCTTCGCTTTCGCCCATTGTTGAAGTTTTTTTCCTCGCCACTGTCTTGCATAGTTCGGGATTTGTAGAGCTGCACATCAATGGATTACTCCAATGTTTGGACTCTCAGCAATGAATATTAAAACACATTGAAATGAACTGAACTAATCAACCCAGGCTCATTCTGAAAACGTAGTCCCGAGGACGTTTCTGGAGACCTGGGAGGTACGTGTTTTTGCAGTTTTTGGTTTTCGCGAATCCGCGAGAGGCCGCTGTGTGCGCCTTTTTGGCTTCTCAGGCGTCTCCAGCGAGTGCTGTTCGCGTCTGCGCTGTTCTCGTGTGAACCCACCAAAGGCCGCTGTTGAACGAACGTCTGTCTGTCCAACTGGCTGAATGATTGACTGGGCGACTGGCTAATCGGCCAGCCGACCCACCCTCCTCCTTCCCTGAACCCAACCAATTTTACCGATTGACCCGCTCGCCCTAAACCCAACCACCGATTTACAACAGCAGTCCAGTAAAAGAAAAGCCCACGTCCCATTTTTAATTTTTTTTACCACGTTTTCGGATTTTACCACATTCTCACCCTGTTATGAACCTCTTTGCTTTATTTCTTGGATTCTGTTTTAGTCTTACCTGATTTCTGGAACCACTCTTCCCTGGACTCGAACCCGGTCGTCGTCGTGGTCAGCTCCTCTCTGCGTTTTGAGTCCGCCGACGTACAGGACGAGCTAACCGGACAAACTGGTTGCGGCAGGAAAGCCCTCCACACGAAGGTAAGCAGTCAGCCGGCGAGCGCTAAAAGGAACGACGTCATACCGGCCCGCAGCGTTCGCTTAAAAAATGAAATGCAGCCATACTTACCTCCGGCTACATAATTCGCGGTCTCCAGAAACGTCCTCGGGACTACGTTTTCAGAATGAGCCTGGGTTGGAACTAATCTAAACTGAACTGAACTTAAACTCTGAAAACTGAACTACACTGTTTCGATTCACTATAATCTTCTATGTGAAGCTGCTTTGACACAATCTACATTGTAAAAGCGCTATACAAATAAAAATACTAATTTTCTACATGAAAATTAGCCAGAGCAGAGATAAAACTCCCATAATGCAATTCACATCCATAAATAAACAGAAAACACTTGTGAATCACAAAATATGCAACCCGTTAATTAACAAATAATTTTTACAGTTTAGAGCCTGAAGTGTATATATATATATAAGAGATATGGTTAGGTAAAGTGCTGAGCAAACCATAAACCAAAAAGCTGCTTATCTGTATTGGTTTATAATTTACAGATAATAAGTACTTGCATGTGCAACAAGCAGGAACAACAAACAACACAGGAAGAGACATTTTTAAATGCACAGCCAAAACTCAACATCATAATATGCAATGATGGCTTACACCAATGCACCAAATTCCGTGAGTTTTCCAGGAGACAGAACAAAAAGGGAGATGGCTCTGAAATATGGGAGACTCCCGGGAAAAAAGGAGTGTTGGCAGGTATGGTGTGTAACAGAAGAGTATGCAAGCTTTGGGACTTCCTCGTTATCAGATTGTTGTGTTGCTTAGTTATGAGCCCTGTCAATCATCCAAACATCCATACATCGGTCATATTTAATTTCCTACCTTATTGCAGAAGCAGCAGCAAGGTAATTTGCCATTCACAAGTCTTTCATGCAGAGAATTCTCCTCAGGTCTTTGGATAACTAGGTATTCAGAAGTTAATGTCCAAACACGTCTTTATATAAGTTCAGTATTGTTGTTGCAGATGAAATATAACACAGAAAATATGCTGGATATTAATTAACAGTCATACAAACATTTTTACCAAAGCCTCTCTACTTGGTCTTGCAAGTCCACCATGTTTGTAGTTTATTTGTACTTTTCACCCAGGTTTGTAGTTCTAATTAAATTCATCTCTAATGTGCAATGTACTCTAGGCAATATCAGCGGTTAACGTATGGACGGTTCTACACTTAAAATGTTTACCGGAAATAATAAACCATCCAGGAACTTTTGGCATACTCTTTTCAACATATTACGATTTGGGACATACTAATTCTGTTTTCAAATCCTATTTAGGATAGATAGCATGCGAATCGGGACGCAGCATAAGAATACTGTTGGCAGTGGAAGTACAAGCCTGATCGAGGGCCCATACTGAATTGTACTCTGCTGTAATGCTCTGCTTATACTGGATTGTACTTCTCAGTGGATATGAGGCATAAAAAGTCAAAATCAAAGTCAGATTTCTTGTCAATTCTACCACATGTACAGACACAGAAAATTTCAATTATGTTAATCTTAGACCCTGAATGCATACAGATAATTAAAATACTACAATAGAAATGTTGATATACAAATAATTTTCGTAAAAAATAAGAGAGGAATTATATAAAAATAGACAAAATATGTACAATATGTACTATGTACAAATGAGGCCACATAGCTGGTAGAGCACAAACTTGCCTTTGACTTTTAAAAACAACAAAGGCTCGTTCTGAAAACGTAGCCATATTTACGTTTCTGGAGATCCCAAATTATGTAGCCAGAAGTACGTGTGGCTGCATTTCGTCTTTAAAGCGAATTCTATGGGGCGGTATGACGCCGTTCCTTTTCGCGCTTACCAACTAATCACTTACTTCTGTGTGGCGGCTTTCCCGCTGTTACCAGTTTGTCTAGTTAGCTCACCATGTACACGGACTTAAGACACAGAGAGGGGTTGACCACGATGATGGGGTTCAAGTCCAACGAAGAACAGTTCCAGAAAGCAGGTAAGACAAAAAAAAAAAAAGCCAAAAAATAAATAAACTAGCAATTAAAAGGGTGAGAATGTATTAAAATCTGAAAATGTGGTAAAAAACAGACGAATGCTTTTCTTTTTTTGGATTTCTTTTTAAAACTGTCAGTTGGATTTAGGGAAGTAGGTGGGCGGGTAAATCGAAGCTTTTGAAAACACTATTGGTTGGGTTTAGGGAAGGAGGAGGGTGGGTCAGTCGATCGGTCAATCAGTCAGTCAGTCATTTAGTCAGTCCGTCAGTCGACAGCGGCCTCTGGTGGATTTATGTGAGAACAGCAGGCGTGAATGACCCTTGCGAGAGAAATTTCAGATCTTTTAAAGCATACACAGAGGCCTCTGGTGGATTTGCAAAAAAACGTAGGTCCTGGGACGTATTTGGTGCTCTCCAGAAATGTATATAGCAGTACAATTTCAGAATAAGCCTGGGTTGTTTAAAAATAATACACAGTCTGTATATACAATCTATAATATGGCATTTTTATGATATTATAACTAGTATAATAACTAGTATATTATCCAATCTGCATAAAATGTAATAACTTTCAAAATTAATTACTGCAAAAGTCATACCTTTAAAAGAAGAAATACAAGTTAACACACAGTTCCTGTTACCTAAAGTAAGATTTTTGTGAAATTCTGGCAGCGATGTATCATGAAAAGTCAGAAGTGCAATGCAGAAGTTGATTCAAGACTACTGTAAGCATGCCAATATACCCCTTATGGCCTGGCGCCTACAAAGGCTGTGTCTACAGTATGTGCTAATAGTGATATATTAGAGCTCTCTCAAACACACTGCCTTTCCGTGCTCATGTTACTAAGTTTTTCATACTTTACCCCAGCGGTTAGAAAGAGTTACACGCTGAACTTGACTTTTTCTTCAAAGCAGTGTCAGTTTAACAAAAATATGGCTTCATTTCATGACACATATTGGCTTGAATTCGGTTACACAGGGAGTTTCCACCCTGAAATGTATGCAAATCAAATGTGAAAGACACCCCATTAAATTGTGTTCAGTTTGAAATGACTGTGTGTTTGCTCATGCCAGGCACAGTTAAGCTCGTGTATTGTGTGATCGTGTTTAATATGTGAAACATATATATAAACACAAGCTAAGTCAGTGGCAGTGAGGTAAATCTGATAAAAGTAGAAGGCTTCCTGTATAAAGGCTCACTGTGGAAGCCAGCTATCCTTGGAAACCATCCACATCCATGTTGTTGTAAAGCATACGGCCACAGGCTGCTGTTTGACCTGAAGTCTTTGACAGTCAATTCCTCCTGATTGTGAGTTTTAGTGTGTTCATTGTGTCCGTTGTTGACTGCCATGTAATGTAATTGGCTTAATCACGGCAGGAAAGGAACAAATGAGGTAATCCAACACTACCTCCACCAGCACCCTCTAGGCATCAGCCTCACCTTTGTAGCCCAGG
Organism: Danio aesculapii; assembly: GCF_903798145.1. Lineage (NCBI taxonomy): Eukaryota > Metazoa > Chordata > Actinopteri > Cypriniformes > Danionidae > Danio > Danio aesculapii. Next base: position 61,205,552 of record NC_079439.1, read on the forward strand.
GTCGTGACCTCATTCTGTAGAAGGAGCAGCAGCAATCCCCCGCTGGACCCAACACTACCACTGGTAAGATGCCAGGTGAAAAAGAGGACTGACAAGCTGAATGACATTCAAGTCTTAAAGTAATACAATTCAACAGTATAAGAGTGCTGCGGGATTCATCTGTAGGTGCAAGGCTTTTGAAAAACAGTTTTGAGCAGTAGTTTAACTGTGTGATCAGACTCACATATGATTGCTTGTGTGCTATTGTTTTTATGAAGTAGTTCCATAGACAATTAGCCATTTTAAAGTACAATATGGACAGTCATGTTAGTTGTTTTTGCTCCAACAAGGCAAACAGTTTGAATACAGATTTGCAAGCCATGTTTACTTAATTGAGTTGCAAATACAAACAAGTAGATCAATGTAAATAGTGAAATGTTGCAACTATGCACTTTTAGAAGTTACCAAAATTTAGATTTGAAAGCCTTGGCATTTCTGGTGAACTGTCATGCCATTGTAAACTTGCTGTGTTTAATATCTGCCTTGTTCATAATCAATGATCTACACTGCCTGACTAAATGTAAATTTTGTTACACATCAAACACGAAGCACTGCATCAAATTACATTGTGCCATGCCATGATTTCTAAAATAAGAACATAATTTTTAATTGCATTAGTATCTATTTATACTGCAGGGATGTTAACTGCTTGATTTGGATTGTTAATTAAAATTCAAAGGTATGTAAAATGATCTATTGGTATTCTCCTCCCCTTGAAGGCAGATTAGCCAATTGCAGTTGAGCAACATTTTTTTCCATCTTATTTTTTCTACAGATTTTAAAATGTTTTCTTTTAAACATAATAAAATAATCTGTGATTGCTCTGGAGCACAACTTGATATTGCAGCCTGTCCATCAATGTAAAATATGAAGTCAAACAAACAAACATTGAAAAGATTAATCTCCTCAGTTGAAATGCCATTGTTTTGCAGTCTGTGTCTGTCAGTGTAAGCACTACCTCCCATGCTGAAAAATAAATGCTGTCCTTCTGAAAATGTTTTAGTTCACTCATATAGTTCACTCATATAGAAGCCTTAGTTCACTCATATATATAAATGTGGAAAAAGTGAATAGTATGAGTACTATATATATATATATATATATATATATATATATATATATATATATATATATATATATATATATATATATATATATATATATATATATATATATATATATATATATATATATATAAAATAAAAAACCTGAAAAATCACTTGTACATAGGTATTCACAGTCTTTGCCATGAAGCTCTAAATTGAGACCAGGTACATTCGGTTTCCGCTGATCATTCTTGAGATGTTTCAGCAGCTTAATTTGAGTTCACCTGTGGTAAGTTCAGTTGATTGGACATGATTTGAAAAGGCATACACCTGTCTATATAAGGTCCCGGGGTTGACAGTGCATGTCAAAGCACAAACCAAGCATGAAGACAAAGGAATTGTCTGTAGACCTCCGAGACAGGATTGTCTTAAGGCACAAGGTGACAGAAAAATTTCTGCTGCTCTGAATACTCAAATGAGCACAGGGGCCTCCATCATCCGTAAGTGGAAGATGTTTGGAACCACCAGGACTCTTCCTAGAGCTGGCCGGCCATCTAAGCTGAGTGATCAGGGTAGAAGGGCCTTAGTCAGGGAGGTGATCAATAACCCGATGGTCACTCTGTTTGTACTCCAGCGTTCTTCTTTGGAGAGAGCATAACCTTACAGAAGGACAACCATCTGTATGGCCTGTATGGCAGAGTGGCTAGATGGAAGCCACTCCTTAGTAAAGAATTTGCCAGAAGGTATCTGATGGACTCTCAGACAATAAGAAACAAAATTCTCTGGTCTGAATTAGACTAAAATTTAACCCTTTGGAATGAATGTCAGATGTTACATTTGGAGAAAACCAGGCACCACTTATCACCAGGCTAATACCATCCCTACGGTGAAGCATGGTGGTGGTAGCATCATGCTGTGGGGATGCTTTTCAGCAGCAGGAACTGGAAGACTAGTCAGGATAGAGGGAAAGATGAATGCAGCAATGTACAGAGACATCCTGAAAAAAAAACGTGCTTCAGAGTGCTCTTGACCTCAGACTGGACCTTCATCTTCCAGCAGGGCAATGACCCATAGCACAGCTCCAAAATATCAATGGAGTGACTTCACAACAACTCTGTGAATGTCTTTGAGTGGCCCAGCCAGAGCCCAGAACTAAATCCTATTGAACATCTCTGGAGAAATATGAAAATGGCTCAACACCGTCACTTCCCATCCAACCTTATAGAGCTTGAGAGGTACTGCAAAGAGGAATGGGCAAACATTCCCAAAGACTGGTGTGCCAAGCTTGTGGCATCATATTCAAAAAGACTTGAGGCTGTAATTGCTTCCAAAGGTGCATCAACAATGTGTTGAGCAAAGATTGTGAATACTTATGTACATGTGATTTTTCAGGTTTTTTATTTTAATAAATTTGCAGTGTTAGTGTTATTTGAAACTACATATACACTATATATACAAATTGTGTTATTTAAAACTATTATAAATCATAAATAAATAAACTATTATAGTAATTTGATATTTATGCAGAATAACATATTAAGCACATGTATATATATTTTGGCTAGAAGATTATAACATATGTCAGTTGATTATAACGAATGCCATTTTTTTTTGTGTTTAATATTTTTATAGCATTTTAGGCTATATATCCTTATTTCTATAATTGCTCAATGAAATTTAAAGTTCACCTGTTTAAAGATTACACCCTAATCAAAGCTAAAGTAGTTCCAGGCAGGTCTTGATTACAGTTTCATATCGCTACATTGAATCATTTTAGTTAAACAGTTAAAATTATATCAAAATGTGTAATAAACACACAGAAGTTGTCTGAGGACGAAAGCCAGATAAATGTCTTGAAATACAATGTCTGAAAAATATACTGTAGCTATGTGGTAGCCATAACAATGGGTGGAATATCTTTGGGCCATTAAAAAAATCATTTTGTGTTATGGCTGCATCTTCACCTCAGGTGTGCAAATATTTTTAAATAATTTAAAGAATACAATACAAATTGTTCCATAAATCTACCAATCTGCGATTGTGGATACGTCACATTTTGGTAATGGTATAGCTCACTTAGAACCTCAACAATGTGGTGCTAAAAAAGTATGCAGTGAAAGGGCACTCAAAAGTAAGCCACACTGAAACAAAATCATGCCACACCATGCAGTGGAAAAGCACCTAAAGAAACCACTGACTTAAGGTACAGACATTCCAAATTTATTCTATAAAATGTAATTTATGGATTGCGTTAAAGAGGTTGTGAACCAATAAATTTAAGTTTCTTTGATCTTTTGATATAGTAGAAGTCACTGTACAAATCTTATGCTATACTAAAGCCAGCCTACCAAATTCCCCTTTGTGGAAAGAGACACTTAATGGTAAACAAAGGAGCTTTGATGTGTGTCACATTGAGTTCTACAGAGCTGAACTAACTTTGTAGATATTATAATAAAATGTATTATACTTATCTCACTGAAGCAAGGAATGAAAAGGAAATATTAGGTAATGAAATTCAAATATTTAGAGGTCTGCACACGATTTAACAGGCAGCGGGATTCTAATCTGTTGAGAATTAGGTTGTTAGGCATTAATTATAATAAGTGATGATGGACATGCAGAGGGATGTAATGAAGTCATTGGGATGTGGAGTGGGTAAGTGCTGTGAGGTCACACTTGGATGCTGGACTTTTCTTTTCAATGCTCTCGTTTTAGCATTATTAGCAGAGCCTTATCAGACCTCTTCATTTAACTAATCATCATACTAGTCTCATGATGTGTTTTATAGATGTATTCTTTAAAGGGTCACGTACAGCCTTTTTTGTTTATTCTGTACTCTGAGGTCCACTTATAATGGCAATAAGACTTTTACATGAAAAATCCCAGTTTAAAAGAAATAGGGTATTTTGTCACCTGTTTAAATCCCTTCATCAGAACACATTGTTTGAATAAGCATGGCAAAATTTATACTGACTATTAGTGATTTTTATTTTATTTTATAAATAAAATACATGGTTTAAATATGGCTTCTGCAATTTAAGTTAAAAATGCATACTGTAAACACTCAGAAAGTATGAAATGATCTCTAGCAACAAAGCGATAATGACCATGTAATGAGAACAGCTGCTCACACTTGTAAGCAAAAATAAGTGACCAAAGGACCAGTTTATTACTGAAGTGGCCTAGAATGTCATTAAAATATAAATGGAATAAAAAAAACAGCCTGTTATTGCACAGCGTCTTGTTGTCTACAGACTAAGAAATCTTTTTCTGTGTTGTTCTCTACTTGACTCATTATTTACCTACTATATGAATTGGTGGGTGGACCTAAACAGTGGTTATTTTTCAGAGTTTAGTTCCAATCAGTGAACTGTAAACCCTAATAAGTTGAGACTACTCAAATGATTTGAGGAAAGTGATTTCCTCAGTTCGTTTGAGTAATGGGAAATCGACAACTCAATTAATTGAGTTGACCAAATGTGTCTTTTCCATGATTTAATTTAAATGTTTAATTACAGATAACTTAAATGTTTAAGTACAGATAACTTAAAATGGCTAATAGACCAAACTTTCACATTTTTCAGCTTTCATATTCTTTGGACTGTGGGGGAAACCGGAGCACCTGGATGAAACACACGCCAACACGGATAGAACATGCAAACTCCACTTGACCCAGCCGGGACTCGAACTAGTGACCTTCTTGATGTGAGGTGACAGCCTCTGCGCCACCGTGTCGCCCCCTGCGTTTATATCTATTTAAATATTTACTTACTAATTAAACTTTTCTCTTTCGTCATATGGGTTCAGGTAGTGCCTCTGTCCTGTTGAGCTTCAGCAAAATTCAGCATCTCAAGCAAAATGACCACCTTGTGTCATGTAACATATATCGACCAATCAGCGCAGTTGTCAAGGCAAAATTTCAAGCACAACCAATCATTTTAAACAGAGACATGGTGAGTCATTTAAAAAAAATTAAACGTTATGTTAAAATTAAATGCTCCGATTTTCCCCTCTCTCAAAAGACATGCACTATAGATGAGTTGGGTAAACTAAATTGTCTGTAGTGTATGTCCTAGTCCTCCAGGTTGGAGTTTAGGATAAAGGACATTCATTCATTCATTTTCTTTTTGGCTTAGTCCCTTTATTAATCTGGGGTTGCCAAAACGGAATGAACTGCCAACTTTTCCAGCACATGTTTTACACAACGGATGCCCTTCGAGCTGCAACCCATCACTGGGAAACACCCACACACTTTTATTCACACACATACATTAGGAACAATTTTGGCTTACCCAATTCACCTGTACCACATGTCTTTGGACTTGTGGGGGAAAGCGCGAACACAGGGAGGACATGCAAACTCAACACAGAAATGCCAACTGAACCAGCCGAGGCTCAAACCAGTGACTTTCTTGCTGTGAGGCGACAGCACTACCTACTGCACCACCACGTCGCCAGATTAAGATTATATATATATATATAATGTGGCTGACAAACCAGTAGCAATAGCAAGCTAGCCTTAATATTTCTCTCTAAAATCCCAGCTACTCCAAAACACGTTAACACTACTGACCAGAGCAGAGTCTAAAGCGTCACAACAAGGAATGCTAAGTAGTTGTAAAAAAGTGTACTTTTATATTCCCTTGAGTCCATTTTTAGTAGTGAATTGGTACTTTTACTCCACTACTTTCCTTCAACCTGTAGTCACTACTTTATTTTTTCTTGTCTATGGTAATTTAAAAAATCAGTTATGTGATTGCATCAAATCGCATCATAATGAACAACGTCAAGACATGGGCGATTTATAATTGCAGCAAACTGTTTGGAAGCATTAAAAGTGTCTAATAAGATGTCCAAAATCTTTACACACATTGACCCAGAGATGGTTTAGATGCATGTCACTGATTAGAAGATGACCGATGTTTACTGTATGATGACCAAAATGGCCCTGAACACCCAACACCCAGCAGGCACAAGACGTCAACATGGCGTCTGATTGACGTTGTACCTGGAGACGTTGCATTTTGTTTGGAAATGAAAATCAGGTTGATGTCAGAACTCAACTTCAGGCCGACGTCAATGTCCAACGTCCAACCTAAAATCAACCAAATATAATTGTCTAATGATGTTACAGCTTGACGTTGCATGGACGTTACCACTATGATGTCTATCAGATGTTGCATTTCGGTTGACATACCTGATGAATAAATGTGAGTATTTGACAAGATGTTGGCTCAATTTTGGATTTTGGTCACAATCTAAAATCAACCAAATATCAATGTTACTTTATAACGTTATAGGACATCAAAATAACATTGTCCTTAGACGTTGGCTAGACATTGAATTTTGGTCACCTGACAAAACAACCTAAATCTAAACTATTAATGTCTTAACATTGTGTGCCGGCAGGGCAATAACTAATTGCGCTACAGAATGTTATGTTTATACACATTCACAAATTGCATGTAAATGCATCAGTTTTTAACAGCGCAATACTCACTACTCTTAAGTACTTTTAAAAGGTCTACATTTTACTCATACTTTGAGTAATATTTACAAAAGATACTTAGGCAAGTAATGGTACTTTTCTTAAGTATGAATTTTAAGTACTTTTTCCACCACTGCCTGTGTGTCACGATCACCAGTGATCTAACAACCAGAGATCGCTGGTAAACACTCACATTCACATGAACTACAAATCTGCTGGTTTATGGACTACAAATCCAGTCATGCAACACACACCGGTTCCTGATCCTGACTAATTGTAAACACACAGCTGATGCTACTCAAGTACTGATTACACACATATATATATAAATATATATATATATATATATATATATATATATATATATATATGGCTCACTTTGAGACACTCATTGCTGAGTCTTGTTATCTGTTTAGTGACAATATAATTAGTGACATTACCTTTGTCTTGCTTTGCTGTGTTTTTGACCCTCGCCTTGTTTTTTTTGTTTGTTTGTTTTAAGAGTCTGCTGCCTGCCTTGTGATCATCTGCCTTTTGACTACAACTCTGGATTGCCCTTAAACATCTGGTTGCTCCTGTGTTGATCATTGCTTGCCTGACCATCCTGTTAATAAAACCCTGTGTTTGGATCCTCACCTCCGTTGTCAGTGTCACATCGCTGTTACACTGTGAGACAACAAATACAAAATTCAAATAATTACATTAATAAACTCCACCAATGCAATTGACAGCTTGTAAATGTAACCAATTATTAGAATAATTAGATAAATATTTCAAGCTTGTACACTTTCTGTACACTCGGTAATAGGTACCCCTTCAAAATGTACATGTTTGTAGTTTTAATTAATATGTTCCTTTAATGATCTACTATGGTACCTTTAAGATACCATTGTGGTTCATTTAGGAACTAATACATACTCAAATGTACAAAAGTGTTGCTTTGGAAAGGGCACTGCCCCAGTGACACCTTTTCAGTAATACTTTATAATAACTACACACTATGAATCATTTGTTAAGCATTAGCAAATAGTGAATTCGTTATCTGTTAAGCATTAACTCTACATTAATAAACGTTAGTAAGCATTTTATAACTGCAGCTACAAATGCTGTATTCTTGACTTATAACCACATTTATAATGTGCTTAATAATTGTATTTTCAATCTTTGTTGATGATTTATTTTTCATTACTAAATTAAGTATTGCATTATTTACAAACCAGTTATTTAAGCATAGTTGGTGTTTGTTTTAAGATCATTCAGAATTAGTTAAATGATTAATAAACTATTAAAATTAACATTTATAATTCTAATTATTCAGGCATATACTAATAGTATACTAATATACTAATATAATATACTAATTATTCTCATTTATTAGGGATTTATAAAGCATAAATAGTCCTCACTTTAGATTAGGTCACAAAACTGGATGACGTTGAGTTATTAAAGCATTTATTAACATACATAGTAACCATTACTATATATGCCTGAATAATAAGATATATAAACGTTGATTTCAATAGTTTATTAATCATTTGTTAACTCATTCTGAATGATCTTAAAAACCTCCAACTACTCTTATATACAAATGGTTTGTAAATGATGCAATACGTAATTTAGTCATTATAATTATAAATGTGGTTGTAAGTCAAGATTACAGCATTTGCAGCTGCAGTAATAAACTGTTTACTAACGTTTATTAATGTAGAGTTTATGCTTAACAAATAATGAATTCACTAGATGCTAATGCCTAGTACACTATGAATCATTATTCATAGTGTGTAGTTATTATAAACTGTTATCCAGCTTTTCTACCGTTATATCTGAGAGTGTAATAAAACATCATATAGCCACAAAGTTTAAGTTGAAGGGTCAAGGGTTTTTTCAAATACTTAACTTTGAGTATGAGCATTAGAAAGCATGATGCTCACCTCGCCAGACACCACTAATAATTATTCTCATACCTCAGATCATAAATGCTTATTCTTGGGTAATTAGTGGCAGGGCTGATGGCAGTGTAAGTGCTCTTCTAAATGCCATATGAATGAGCTCCAGGCTCCAGACAGCAGGGCTGAGAGGTTAGCGCTCTTAGATTTGGAGCGTTAGTCTGCCCTGGAGCCAGTCCTCTGTATGTTTACTGCCTCTCCGGAACCAGCCTCCCACTTTCAGTCTTTTATTTCCTCTCCCTCTTTCCTAAATCAACACACTGCTGTTTATTTGTGCACAGTCAACCTGAGCAGCACCACTGGAGCTGAAGAAGTCCACCAGCACAACACTAGCATCTCCGCAAATGAAGGCAGACAGCTCTTAAGAGTATAAACGCCACACTGGATATATTATACTGATAGAGAGTGATGGGCGCTCTTAATCCAAATATTTGACTCCTAAGTGCATTGTGGAGAGCTTTGAGGTCTGCCAGGAAAGCACTTTAAAAGGATCTTCCTCGTTTAGCTCATCTTGCTCAGGCAGGAATAAGACTGATATAGAGGACAGTATGGAGAAGAGATAGCACTCCATGTGCCTTGCTCAGGAGTTTCTCTGGATGTTTGGGATAGGTTTATGATGGCGAATTAATGCTTTGCTATTCCAAATATTTTAGTGCGTTCCACTAGAGTGACGTTTAGAAAGTTAATCTGACTACTGTAGGAATGACGTGTAGATGTGAAATGCAAACTTATTGTTACACAATGTATTTACATCAGAATTGTTTTTAATTTTATTGTTCAGTGGGAAAAAATGTTTTAATAAGAAAACAACTGTAATGGCAAAGCTGAAGCAAACTATAATCAGATTTTGATTATAGTTATTCCCACACGGAAAGAACCTACATAAGCATATATGTTTTAATAGGTTTTGATATAGGTTTTAATATATGTGACATATATAAAATTAGCCCTTTTCATTCGATGTCAGTATTTTCAATGTTGAGAAATGGGTAAACTATCAATGTTTAATTCAATGTAAGTATTTTCAATGTTATGAAATGGTTGAATTATATTAACATTTATTCAGTGTCAGTATTTTCAACAATAGTAAATGTGCATAGTAGTAATGTATCAACATTAATTCAATATAAGTATTTTCAGTGATAATAAATTGGTAAATTATCAACATTTATTCAATGTCAGTATTTTCAACAATGGCAAAATGAATTAATTATCTATGTTAATTCTATGTCAGTATTTTCAATGTTGTGAAATGGGTGAATTATCAACATTGATTCAATGTCATTATTTTCAGTGTTAGGAAATGAGTAAACTATCAATATTAATTCAATGTAAGTATTTTCAATGTTATGAAATGGTTGAATTATCAACATTTATTCAGTGTCAGTATTTTCAACAATAGTAAATTTGCAAAATATCAACATTAATTCAATGTAAGTATTTTCAGTGTTTGTGAAATAGTTGAATTATCAACATTTATTCAAAGTCAGTATTTTCAACAATGGCAAAATGATTGAAGTATCAATGTTAATTCAGTGTCAGTATTTCAGTGTTGTGAAATGGGTGAATTATCAACATTTATCCAGTATCAGTATTTTCAACAGTGGCAAAATTATTGAAGTAGCAATGTTAATTCAGTGTCAGTATTTCAGTGTTGTAAAATGGGTGAATTATCAACATTTATCTAGTATCAGTATTTTCAACAATGGCAAAATGATTGAAGTATCAATGTTAATTCAGTGTCAGTATTTCAGTGTTGGGAAATGGGTAAATTATCAATGTTAATTCAATGTAAGTATTTTCAGTGTTTGTGAAATAGTTGAATTATCAACATTTATTCAATGTCAGTATTTTCAACAATGGCAAAATGATTGAAGTATCAATGTTAATTCAGTGTCAGTATTTCAGTGTTGTGAAATGGGTGAATTATCAACATTTATCCAGTATCAGTATTTTCAACAGTGGCAAAATTATTGAAGTATCAATGTTAATTCAGTGTCAGTATTTCAGTGTTGTGAAATGGGTGAATTATCAACATTTATCCAGTATCAGTATTTTCAACAATGGCAAAATGATTGAAGTATCAATGTTAATTCAGTGTCAGTATTTCAGTGTTGGGAAATGGGTAAATTATCAATGTTAATTCAATGTAAGTATTTTCAGTGTTTGTGAAATAGTTGAATTATCAACATTTATTCAATGTCAGTATTTTCAACAATGGCAAAATGATTAAAGTATAAATGGTTATTCAATGTCACTATTTTCAATGTTAGAAAATGGGTAAATTATCAACATTTATTCAAGGTCAGTATTTTCAATAATATTAAATGACCAAAGTTTGAACGTTAATTCAATGCAAGTATTTTCAATTTTAAGAAATGGGTAAATTATCAACATTTGTTCGATGTAAGTATTTTCAGGATTGGGAAGTGATTTAATTATCAATGTTGATTTATAATTTAGTGCAATGCTGAATATTCAACCTCAACCAAAACGATGAGTCTGATTCTGAATTTCAACAGTGAATCACTGCCACTCTGCTATCTGGTTATTTATTGCCTTAATAATAGAAAATATGAGCTGCGCATCATGTATGACAGTTGATATGATATGATATGTGTGATATGAGCTATATAGGAGACATATCTTGTATGTACATATAGGGTGTATATGTGGACATAAAGAAGCAATACAGGAGACCTATAAGTATGTACATGCACATATATGCACCTCAATTTTGCCTATATGTGGCATATATGCATATATGCAGCATATATAGTATCATATATGTGCATTTGAAATGCATATAGGTTTCATATATGCGCATAAATCCTCATGTAGCTTCTTTCCATGTGGGTTTATTTATTAGTCAGTTAGTTGACCCAATGTGCTTGTAAAAATATTGTAACCTTTAATTTCACGCAGATTGTAAAATATTGTACAATATTGCAGACTATTTATATAACGCATATAAATATCAATTGTCACTATGCCTTCAAATAACATGACTTGATCATATTCATTTGTAAATCCTTAATTAACCTTAGTTAAGTTGAATTTTAAAGGAAAAAAAATCAATGACAATGTCTAAAAGTTTCAATTACTTAAAAAAACACAAGGGGAAAAAAAGTTTAGATTTTCTATACTGCAGCTTCTCCACTTCATCGCCAATCCTATCCTTCTGTTAACTTGTGGATTGTGATTCATTTCTTGGTAATGTCGGTCACTGGATTTCATGGGATATTCTATTACAAATTTGGCTTTTATTTTGTTCCTTGATTGGTGCATGATTTTCTTTTCTTCTCAGAAAACATCATTTCTGAGGTTTTCATCCAGAACGTGTCTCAGTATTGAAGTTTAAAATATACTGAACTTTACACAAATTGAATAGTGGTTGAAAAGGAATTATGGACAGCTATTATTTCCTTACATATTTATGTTTAACATCATTGGAAATGGTTTCGTTTTTATTCATTTAATGTCTGTGTTCTTTCTCTGTGTTAATAAATCAAATAATGCAGTGAAACAATGCATGCAGAGGTTTTAGCATCTTTAAAACGTTTTATGCAGTTAAACAGATGGATTACTACACTGTAAACCCTAATGTTGTCTTTACTTATGCAATTAAGTAAAGTTGATTGAACATAACTTAAAATGTAGCGTTTTGGTCCTATCACTTTAAAGTTAATAAAGTTAATTTAACTTATGTACCATGAATATGCATAAACTTAAGATTTCAAGTGTAGTGAGCTCAAAATCATAATTAATCCTTTGAAAAAAAAATAGGTAATTTTCACAAATGTAGTCTTGACTGTAAAATTCTAATATGTGCAACCTTTTAAGTGCAAGGTCTTTTTTTTTTAATCAGAAAACAAATGGCTTCATCATAATGTGAATAAACGGCTATTTATTTATTTATTTATTTTTTGTTGAAAATTTATTTAAACATTTTTTATAGTATATTATTATTATTATTATTATTATTATTATTTATTTATTTATTTATTTATTTATTTTTGTCATTTAGCAGAAGCTTTTTATTATTACACACTGAAAACCCTAATAAGTTAACTGAACTAAATTAATTGAGTAAACTCGTTGCCTCAGTTTAATTGAGTAATGGAGTCTCCCTAAACTTGCATATTTAAGTTTATCTAACTTGCCGGTTTTGTAGACTATACTTAAATTGTTCAGCTCACCAAACTTAGTACTAATTAAGTAAAGTATAATCTACTTCAGTACTAGGTTCTTTCACTTACCATAGAACATGGTGGTCATCACTAATACGCTATTCCCTGTTTTTATATCCAATCAAAAATATTGCCGGCAGTTCATTCCACTGTGGCGACCCCAGATTAATAAAGGGACTAAGCCGAAAAGAAAATGAATGACTGAATGTAAAGTATTGCCACTGAAATATGATTTCATCCACAATGCAAAACTCATTAACATATGACTAATCAACATTATATTACTAGCATTCCTGTTTTTATTGTTACAACTTAAAAGAACACAGCTGACCTTGCTAGCTAGCTAACCTATTTCAATATTGCACATTCCATTATTTCATGGTGTTGCCATTTGGTTTACAAAAAACTAATTTGATAAAAACTTGTGAATATGTCATCATAACTTACTAGAGGTGATGTCTCAGATTTTTTTGTTGATCTAAAATGATTTGATCCTTTGTTTTTATTGATGTGTCATTTGCATTCAGCAACTACTCACAGAAAATGAAAGTCTGTTAGAAATCACGCCACAGAAAAACACTGCACCTCATGTGACTTAACCATAGCACGTCATTGGCCAAACTAAGGTCTTCTCTTTCCAACAAAAAATAGAGCGTTGGTCTTAAAGAAACTGTGGCAAGGAAATTAACATATCTACCCATATGGTAACACCATTCTGTAGAGGGCTAATTATTAGCCTCTTGTAAAATTGTTATACTTTTAAAAAATATTTCCCAAGTGCTGTTAAACAGTGAGGAGATTTTTTTTGCATTTTAATAATGAATTTTTGGTAACACTTTAGTTTGTCACAATTCATGCTATTACCTACTCAGGCCTGTAGCCAGTCTGGTGAAAGGAGTGGTTCTTTTTTCTCAAAAAGTGGACCTTTTTGCAGTTATACGTCTCATTTTCTATTTAATTATGACATTTAAATACATTTTAAACACTATTTTTTTGCTGGATCAGCTAGTCAGGTTGTCTTCATAACCACACTTTTTGATGTGCCAAAAGTATTTCCTAGATTTAGAATAAAAAAATAAGAAAAAAATACTTATTTTTAAAATAACAATTTATTACATTGTTTATCATTAGAAAAAAATAATCTGTTTGAAATTAAAAACAAGCATATTGTCATTTATTAGGCAAATTATAAATAGCAAACTGGCCAGCACATTCAATTTTCCTCAGTGAGAATTTAGCCATTTAAATAATAATAATAATAAAAAAATAATAAAATAATAATAATAAAAATAATATAGAGCTTCACATTTTTTCTAGCCTCTCTTGTAAAAAAAAATATCATTTGAAAATTCATGGATAACAACAATTATATTCAATTAAATTGTAATTTGATGGGTTTTCGATGCATTATTGTCTGTGAGCCAATCGTGCTACCCACTGTGCCACCATGATGCTATATCTATCTATCTATCTATCTATCTATCTATCTATCTATCTATCTATCTATCTATCTATCTATCTATCTATCTATCTATCTATCTATCTATCTATCTATCTATCTATCTATCTATCTATCTATCTATCTATATATGAAGAGTTCAGATGTAAAAACCTCTGGATGCCATCTGATGTTTTATATTCTGTTTTTATGCTTGGCTATTTCAAAATGAAGGGAATGACAAGAACTTTCTCTTTGCAAAAAAGGAAAAATAGTGAACCTACACACGGCAGCCTGAGAAAAATGCTAATTTTAGAAGAAAATTTCAGATTTAGAGGCTTTTGCATCTGAACTCTTCATATATATATATATATATATATATATATATATATATATATATATATATATATATATATATGGGGGTTAATAATATCGACCTTATCGTTTAATTAATATATATATATATATAATTTTCATTTCAGCCAAACTAAAAGAAATAAGACTTTCCACATAAGGAAAAAAAAGTAGTAACATCACTTGGGACTATTTGGACTGATGTCCTTTTAATTTGATATAGTAGACTTGCTTCACTCCCTCAGTACATCGGATATGCTGTACAGATTATTCTAATTGTTTATACTCCAAAAAAAAAAGAAGAAAGACCCAAACAGAAAGTGAGTCACTCAGTCAGCCAGCTGCTTTCAACAGCCCATTTTGATTCACACTGCGAACTAAAAGGCATGTTAAGCTGTTGGTGGTCTTCTATGTGTGATAATTGCTTACGAGCTGTGTAGACATTCACCTTTCATGCTGTATTTAGCACTCTTTAAACACAGACACCCATCTGAACTGATTTATTGTCGCCTACATCAAAAAATATAACATCAAAATCAACAGATTTCTGTTTGTCCTGTGGAGGAATTATAAATTTGTTTTAAATGGCTGCTTAAATTTGCGTGATCATGGCTTGTGTGGAAACTGTTGATGTCTACAGTCGCAGCAGGTGTTCAGCAGCTGATATACGGTATGCTCCAGTTTTTCTCTCTCTCTCACTGCATGTGGAACAGAGAGCGTTTAGCATTGAGAAACAACAAGGGGTTTTAAAGTGGAGTCCTTGGTATAGTACATTGCTAATGTATTTATTGTGTATGTTTTTTCCCCTCACAGTTGTGGTATTAGTACAGCAGTGTATTACTTTTCGAGGTTACAGATTATATGAGAGATGTAAGAACTGTACTGCAATTTCAATGGTCATTTTAATGCACTTGACTGGCTGACTGAAGAGGATCATGGGGAATCTAGTATTTTATTAAAAGGTCATTGAAGATTGGGTCTATTAAATTAAATCTTATGAAAACTAATAATGAGATATTTGATGATGATAAGGATATAAAATAAGGATATAGTCACTCTTGTGCAATAAATAAAATATAATTTCATGAATGAAAAAGCTTGTTTTATCAAAAGCAACACTTAAGCATGTCTCATATCAAGGCAAGTTTGCAAGGTAGGTATGCTTTATAAGATTACAAATGTGTGTCCCCATTTTATGTCAACATTTTCAGACATTATTAAAATGTAATACATTTATAGTGGGGGAGTTGTCACTAAAAAATTAATACCCCCTTACCACAGTCTACTTCATAAAACATCATTGTCAGAAAGATTCAGATATTATTATATTTTTAAAGTATTTTAATGGATGGTAAAATATCCTGTGTAAACTATGACATGTCAACACAGACAATTTCTGAGGTAATTGTTTGAATTTTTTTAGTTCAGGTATTCATCACCACCATCAAACGTGTCAACTCAACCATCAGCTATGAAGGGAGAAAGAACCAGCTTAGTATACGCAAGATACAAAATTTTATCTCGGGAAAAGTTTTATTTACACTACCTGACAAAAGTCTTGTCGCATATCCAGAGCATATTAGGAGCAGCAAATAATAACTTGACTTCTAGTTGATTATTTATTATCAGAAGTGGCTTATATGAAAGGCAAAAGCCTCTAGATTACCCCTATTTTACAAAAATAAAGATTTCAGTTATTTATTTAGGACAGTAAGGTCTGACTTTGCTTAGATAAAAGTCTTGTCACTTAACAGAAATAATGTACAGTATAGAATATAAAGTCATGGTGCAGTGGAAAAAGAATTAATATTGTGTATGACTCCCATGAGCTTGAATGACTGCATCCATACATCTCTGCAATGACTCAAATAACTTATTAATAAAGTCATCTGGGATGGCAAAGAAAGCTTTCTTGCAGGACTCCTAGAGTTCATCAAGATTCTTTGGATTCATCTTCAATGTCTCCTCCTTCATCTTACCCCAGACATGCTTAGTGATGTTCATGTTTGGTGGCTGGGCTGGCCAATCCTGGAGTACCTTGACCTTCTTTGCTTTCAGGAATTTTGATGTGGAGGCTGAAGTATGAGGAGTGCTATCCTGCTGAAGAATTTGCCCTCTTCTGTGTTTTGTAACGTAATGGGCAGCACAAATGTCTTGATTCCTCAGGTTGTTGATGTTGCCGTCTATTCTGCAGATCTCTCGCATTCCCCCATACTGAATGTAACCCCAAACCATGACTTTTCACCAAACCTGACTGGTTTATGTCTGATTTATACAACACAATCTCACGGCAATTCGTAACTTTTTGATTTAGTGGCTAATTCGTACGAATTCGTACGATCTAATTTGTACAATTTAGTACGATTTGCTCATCCGCCAATGATGGTTGGGTTTAGGGGTGGGGTTAGGTGCCACGCCTCCTTTTTAAAATCGTACAATTTCTTACGACTGAACTCGTACGAATTCGTACGATTTAGCCACTAAACTGTCAAAACGTAATAAATACTTACGTTTTCTCGTGAGATCAGGCTGGATTTATATTGAATCTTGGGTCCATGCAGGTTACAATAAGTCTTCTGCAGTATTTGTGATGATTGGGATGCAGTTCAGCATTTGATTCATCGGAAAAATCCACCTTCTGCCACTTTTCAAAATGATTAACTAGAAGTCAAGTTATTATTTGTTGCTCATATAACTGGAATAGATGACAAAACTCTTGTCAGGTAGTATATGTATATATATATTCATTAATTTATTTCAATTCTGCACCCTGTTTTGACCCACTTCTCAAGAATCAGTTAAGTTTCATTTATGAAAGCTGAGTGGTTGAAAAGCATATAGAATTTGTTCTAAGGTTTATTTCAAGGTTTACTTTAATGTCTCTGAAAAACAGAGTATGAAGTATGACATTGTGTCATGTTGAATAAAAGGCTATTGTGTCTTTTTTTAATGAAGGCTAGTAATCTTTTACTTTTAACATTTGTGGGATGTTTTATTTTTAATTTCTTCAAAATACAATGAAACTGTCTTGCCCTAATAACATGAGCTCTTTGAACAAATTCAAAGATCTGTGAGGTTTTGCACACTTCTGTGGTCCCTCTTCGCTTAATTCTTCTTCTTCCTTCCAGGCTTGTTTCAGAGGCGTTAGATGCATGATATGAGCATTGTGCTGAATATTTCAGTGGCTGTCTGCCTGGCCCGTGCTGACCTGCCTGACATGTGACGTTGTGCTCTCGCTGGAAATGCCCCGTCGCCTCACATCAGCCAGCTGGCTGGAAGAAGCGGCTGCCCCTTTTCTCCTCTCCTATTTTCTCTCATCCTCTACATTCTGTTTTCTCTTAAAACAAGCCCAACATGCGAGAGGAAACAAATTATTGTTACATGTTCATTTGTGCAGTTCTACATAATTTTTTATTGAAATACTGTTAAAACTACACTTCCCTGCTAAGAGTTTATTTTGAGTTGATCAACTGAGGGATTTGCTTAGAAGCACCAATCACTCTAGTCTGTATAAAACAGGCCAATAGAATGCATATCAAATTGGCAAATGCAGCTCTCACAGGTGTAGCCACTTCGCAATTAGGAGTTTAAAGGCTGCCTATAGAGGAAGCGCCTTAGACTTGTTTCAGCGCCAACACGTCTCTTGAAGGGCTAGCAGCCTCAAATTCAGTTCATTCGAGCTGGATTTCTCTCCTGTTTCTGGGCACTCGCTGGAATTTGTCTGCAAACATCTCTGGGAGTTTGCCACAAAGAGAGCAGTGCTAAGAGAGCAACACGACTGGTAAATGCGTCTTCTAAAGATGATTGTGCCAGCCGTGCGTTTCTGCGATGGTTTTCTTTTGCAGATGACAGACGCGATTTCTGTGTTGTCATATTCTAGGTAAGCCCTAGTGTAAATCCTGAACTATTTTCCCTACCAAGGTAATTAAGGCCAGGGACGTTGGATGATTATGCCTTTGGTGGTGCTTTGGTGTTCATGCTACTCGCCTGACACTTGGCACCCCAAACTGCATGACGGGTTTAGCTCCTGTGGTGCTTAGGATATGCTCCCCTAGTTGTTCAACTTGACAAACTCAAAGTGATTGACTGAGGGGAAATGCCTTGGTTACATACATAACCCTCGTTCCCCGAAGGAGGGAAAGGAGACGTTAATGTCCCTTTGCCACAGGAGCTGAATCCACAGCTTATCCAGGCATGTTGGCTCTTCAGCGAGTAGTCTAAGGAGCTTCCTCTCAAGGCAGCCTTTATACTCTTAATTGCGGAGTGGCTACACCTGTGAGAGCTACACTAGCCAATTTCACATGCATTTCATTGGCCCGTTTTATAAAAATTAGAGTGATTGGTGCTTTTAAGTGAATCCCCTAGTCGATCCTTCGGTGAACGAGGGTTATGTACATTACCAAGACATTTTTGAATGTTTTATGGAGCAATTCTAGTCAGATTGTCTGATTGGTAACATCACTGACCAGAGTGATATGCCACAGACATATCACTCTGCAGCCCAGATCAATCATCCCTATACACTTAATTGGCTCTATCACAGTCTCTTCACTCCACCTATAGCTGGTGTGTGGTGAGCGCACTGACGCCATTGTCCTGTGGCTGCCATCGCATCATCCAAGTGAATGATGCACACTGGTGGTGGGGTGGGGAGATGCCCGCCCTCATGACTGTGAAGTGCTTTGGGTGTATGGACATAAATGCGCTATATAAATATATCAAAAAAGAGTCACTAGTGTGCTCTTCTGCTGCTGTAGCTCATCTGATTCAAAGTTCAACATTATGTGCTCAGAGTTTTCTACAGTTTTTTTTAAAACAAGCCATGGTCTTGCCCCTCATATATGATGTGTTCTCTTTTTCAGATCAAAACTCTAGAGTTGATTGTGAATAAAATTCTGCAGGCATGGTATGGTGTGAGGTTTGCACTTCAGCAGATCATTGTAATCATTCTGTCTAATGGCGCATTTCCACTTAAAGGTACAGTTCAGCACAGTACAGTATGGTAAGTAATTATATCCTTTTCCACTTTCAAAAGTTGAAAATGGTTCCAAAATTGCAAACTATGCCATACCGTACCACTTTTTGGGGACCCTTTCGTAAGAGTACCAAGCACAATAGTACAGACTA
This sequence comes from Danio aesculapii, assembly GCF_903798145.1. Taxonomy (NCBI): domain Eukaryota; kingdom Metazoa; phylum Chordata; class Actinopteri; order Cypriniformes; family Danionidae; genus Danio; species Danio aesculapii. The sequence goes on from NC_079439.1 coordinate 61,225,180, forward strand.
GAAGCAGAATGTTGATTCGTTAAAATAGTACAGACTAGAAGCAGAATGTTGATTTTGTTGAATGTTAAATCGTTTATGGAAAATCTTGGTTTTTAAGGAGAAACATGACACCTTAATAATGTAATGAAGCTCAAGTTTCCTTGTGACAAACAGCCATATAAAACACATGGAAAGTGTGAGCATTTTTTTGTGTGCGCTAATTACAAGTCTACATTTGAAATAATGAATTTGAGCACACAAAAATTGCTAAATGTAAATAGCCCGATGACTTTCTTCTTCGTTTAAAAATGACATTGATAGCTTTCCTGACTACACCATGTCTATCAAATGACATTAATTGCAAATTCTGGCATACTCGATGCCTAAAAAGTGTACTATTGACAGTGCAAACGTAAATCTGATTATTGTGACCAGTACCAAATCATTCTGTACTGTACTGAACTGAACTGTAACGCTCATTGGAAATGAGCCATAAATGCATTGGGTTGCTGTCATGTGACTGGCTAATTAGATTTTTGGTTAACAAGCAGCTGAACAGGTGTACCCAATAAAGTGACTGGGGAGCACACTGTATACAATACACTGTAAAAAATAAACATTATTTTACAGGTAATTGTATTTTTTTTTTTACAGTATTTTCCCATTTTTGTTTTTTCATTACACAGTGAAATACCTGTTGTTTTACATATATTTACTGTAAGTAAAAATTTCAACACTAAATTTACAGTTTCTGCTTGTACTTTGGAATGTTATTTTTCTATCTATTTTTAAAAATTTTCTAGGAATTTTTTTTGTACTTTCAGAGAGTAACAAGCAATTTTACATTAATATTTGCAGATTATTCCTGTAAAAATAGGGAAACAAAAATTCAGTCAAATTGTTTTTAGTACTATTTAAGATCATATGTAATCATATGAGGATTTAAGTGAGGTTAATAATGTCAAATAATAGCGTATTGTTTGTAGGCTGCATATAATGCATGTGCTGTATACTATAAAATGTTTATTTCACTACTCTTTTATATATATATATATATATATATATATATATATATATATATATATATATATATATATATATATATATATATATATATATATATATATATATATATATATATATATATATATAAATAAAAGAGCATTGCCTTGACATATTTGACACTCTTTGTTCCTATTTAAACTATTGAGTGCAAAACGATTCTCTTAAACTGCTATTTGATCTTCAACTGCAGATGACACTAAACTTGTTTTTGTTGTTAAATGATGACCAAATGTGTTGTTTATAAAACAGAAATAAAAAGAAATTAGATGTATAACAGTTTTGTATTTTTTTTTTCAAGCAAATTGTTTAGCTTAACCTACATATCATAAAAAAACTGTGTTTTATTTGTACTTAACAGCAATTATTTGTACTTAAGCTTTATTTTAAAATTTCTTTTAAAATATATATTTTTTTTCAGTTTTAAAGGCATATTAAAAGTGGAACATTTTATGGAATATTTTGATATTTCATGCATAATTACATGAATTAATCTGTATAATCACATTAGTTAATGTGCATAATTACAGTAATAATCTTTATAACCAATTAATTAATCTGTATAATTACAGTAATAAGCTGCTTAATTACAGTAATAATCTTTAAAATCACATCAATTCATCTGTATATTGCCAATAATAAATTATATTTTTACAGTAATAATTTGTAAATTGACAGTAATAATCTATAATTTCAGTAATAATAAGTAAAACAGTAGGAATTACCTGTATAATTACAGTTATCTGTAAAATGACAGTAATAACTTACAATTATGAAGCAAGAAATTAGTTTTTTTTTTTTTTTTTTTTTAACAGATTATCAATTTTATTTATTTATTTTTAATCTTACAGTTTTTTTTTTCAGTTTTTTGTTATTATTTTCTGGTGCCCCTGCTGCCAGAAAATTACTGTTTTTTTTTTTTGTTTTTTTTTACGTTGTTGTTTTTTTTACTGGGTACATTAGCTGTAAACGGAATTCAAATCTGAGAAACAGTTTTGTACAGTGAATTGCTGATATCCAAAACTGCCTTTTTTAACTACAATTGTAAGGCTAAAAGGAACTTATGTTATTAATAATATTAAGGAAGCTGTAAATATTAATAACAGATTCCACATAATATATTATTTTAAAACACAAATTAAAATTAAGTTAAATATTTCACATTAGCAGAACATTAGCACATCAGCAGTTTAATCTGTATATTTGATATTTATATTTAAAGAATGTTAGAAGCATTTTTTTTCTATTTAATGCTGTATTCAGGGGAAAGTTATGAGTTGAAAGCCTCAAAACTGAATTTTACTGTTACTTCATCGAACTCAAATCTAAAATGTAATCATTAGCATATATTAACTAACACACTCTAGTGATAAAATAAATTGAAGCAGATCTAAATAGAACATAACCTTGTATCTCCTTCCTCCTGCTGCCACTATAAATTAATTGTGACCACTTCTTTTAGGTCTTACTTCAGTAGCTTTAAAACCCACACACTGATATGCGTGTCTTGATATGATCTTTACTAACACTACTCTCTACAAGATCCTATTAATAAGTAAACGAATCAGCAAATGGTACCATTTAATATGCATCCATGCTTTTGCTCAATATTTCAATCATTTAGTGAATTTTTTTTTAAAAACTCTGTTTAGAAAGTTCACCTATAATGTTAAGCGGAAGGAAAGTTAACGTTTGTCTGGTCTAATATGTTGTAAATTATTATAGTCAAATTTGTTATGTATTTAAAAATATATATATTTTAAATGTTCAGAGCAGGGGTGCCCAAACTTTATCGTATGAAGGGCCGAAAACCAAATATCATTGAGAGTCGTGGGCCGAAGGTAAAAATACCAAAACTATATTACATTAAAGTTGACATGGGTAATTACCTAATTTATTTAATATTATTTCAAAATAAATAGATAACATTACTTTAAATCGTATTAACTACTGCAGTATAACATTTTAAATTATTTTATTGCAATAAAAGCATAAACCTTCACGTTTATAACACAGTGGAGTTCAATGCTGAATACACCAGTTAAGCAAAATTTGTCTTTGCCTCGATTTTCTCAAAGTCTCTGCATTGTCAGGTGACAGTATGTACATTTAAACAAAATCTGATTCATTTACACCATTTAATTGGAAATTTTAATTTCAGTTGGCTTTTAATAATAAAACAAACAAATAAACAAAGGTTTACGTTATATTTGAATTGACAATCTCGGAATCATCCCCATCATTTCTTCCTCTCCTCTCAAATGGGATTGCGGGCCAAATCAAAGGTTACCATGGCCCAACTTTGGCCCGCAGGCCCTAGTTTGGGCATCTCCGTTCTAGAGAGAACATGTTCCATAAATAAAGAGTTAAAACAATGTAATAACAAATTAATTACAATGATGCATCATTGATCTATCACAAAAATTATTTTTGGTGAAACAAATATGAAGAAATATGAATGCAGTAGCAGACCGATTTAGAAATATCGGATAGATAGAAATAGTTTTAGACATTTTGATTGTTTAGGATTAGCTAGCTCTTGAAATAATCGATCCCAGTTGTAAGACCAACAAATAATAACTTGACTTCTAGTTGATAGATTTTTCAGATGAATCTGTTGAACTGCATCCCAATCATCCCAAATACTGCAGAAAACCTATTGGAACCTGCATGGACCCAAAATTCTCACAGAAAATTCTCACAAAATTCTCAAGTTTGGTGAGAAAAAAATCATGGCTCGGAGTTACATTCAGTATGAGGGCGTGCAAGAGATCTGCAGACTGAATCTCAACGTCAACAGCCACACAAGACATTTGTGTTGCCCATTACATTACAAACTACAGGTGAGGCCAAATTCTTCAGCAGGATAGCGCCTCTTCTCATACTTCAGCCTTCCCATCAAAGTCCCTGAAAGCAAAGAAGGTCAAGGTGCTCCAGGATTGGCCAGCCCAGTCACCAGACATGAACAATATTGTGCATGTCTGGAGTAAGATGATGGAGGAGGCATTGAAGTTGAATCTAAAGAATCTTGATGAACTCTGGGAGTCTTGCAGGAACGCTTTCTTTGCCATTCCAGATCACTTTATTAATAAGATATTTGAGTCATTGCAGAGATGTATAGATGCAGTCATTCAAACTCATGGGAGTCATACACAATATTAATTATTTTTCCACTGCACCATGACTTTATATTCTATACTGTACATTATTCCTGTTAAGTGACAAGACTTCTGTCTAAGCAAAGTCAGACCTTGCTGTCATAATTAAATAATTAAAATCTTTATTTTGGTAAAATAAGTGTAATCTAGAGGCCTTTGCCTTTCATATAAGCCACTTCTGATACCAAATGATCAATTATAGGTCAAGTTATTATTTGTTGTTCGTAAAACTTGGATAGACAACAAGACTTTTATCAGGTAGTGCATTAATAGAGAACTTTACACTCAATATCCACATTGAGTGATGTGTAGATGGTCAACCTTAGGGCTGAAGTTCATATGAGCCCACTGCAGGGTGTCTTCATGACATTAAAGGTGAGTAGAACTGCTTTTAGTTATTAACAGCCGGAACTACTGTAGCACATATTGTTGTAAGTGTTCCATTTATAACGCATGAACCTTGAGATACTGTGTGATTGCTTGCTGGCATTTAATATTGAGCAAGACCTGGCGCCTTCCAGCCCTCAAGAGTGGAGGAGAGGTCAAGAGGGTCAAGTTCAGAGGCACAAACCTATGGGTCTATTTTCGTTGCATCAGACACTGACTGTCATTAATATAAATAGAGGTATAGCATGAAGAAAAATGAGACTGTTTCATATAAACATATAAACTGTTATATATGAACTGGATAAAAACTGACCCCAGATATTACCAACCCAGGCTCATTGGAATTGCCTCTGAATAGTTATTTTTCAGTTATTAATTAAAATAAGGTCTGTGGTAAACAGTCCTCTACAATACTGCACTCCAAATCTTCTTATCTACAGTAGTTACTTAGCAGAAGCAAATGTTTAATAAAACACCCATAATAATTTCAATATTCATGTTTTTGATTTTCGAGGGTTGCAAACATTAATGTATTGTCAAGTTATATTCACCACAGACATTATTTTTCACATGAACTGAATAATCCCATTGTAAAACCCTATAGGAACACATTGAAGTAAATCACTCACTTTCCTTTAACTTTTTGCTTTGTTTCATCAGGAGTCACCACAGCAGAATTAACCAAATCTGGCATATGTTTTACCATTGGATGCCCTTCCTGCCACAGCACAGCACTGAAAGTACACTAACTCGTGAACCCCCAAGGATGAAAAGCACCCACAAACCCTCTTATTCACATACTATGGTCAATTTAGTTCATCCAATTAACCTAAACTCACTGGGCACTTTATTAGGTACACCTAATACCAGGATGGACCCCATTGTGCCTTCCAAACTGCCTTAATCCGTCGTGGCATAGATTCAACAAGGTACTAGAATAATTCCTCAGAGATTTCAGTCCATATTGACATGATAGCATCATGCAGTTGCTGCAGATATGTTGACTGCACGTCCATGATGGGTCCATGCTTTCATTTTGTTCATGCCAAATTCTAAACCTATCATCCGAATGTCGCTGCCGAAATAGACACTCATCACGCTAGACATTTTTCCAATCTTCTGTTGTCCAATTTTGACAAGCATGTGCAAATTGTAGCCTTGGTTTCCGGTTTTTAACTGACAGGAGTGGCACCCGATGTGTTCTGCTGTTGTAGCACATCCGCCTCAAGGTTGTACGTGTTGTGCATTCAGAGATGCTCTTCTGCATACTGTATCGAGTGGTTATTTGAGTTACTGTTGCATTTCCATCAGCTCAAACCAGTCTGACCATTCTTCTCTGACCTCTGGCATGGGATGGTTGTGCATGAAAATCCCAGAAGATCAGCAGTTTCTGAAATACTCAAACCAGCCCATCTGGCACCAACAACCATGCCACGTTCAAAGTCACTTAAATCACCTTTCTTTCCCATTCTGATGCTCTGTTTGAACTGCAGCAGATTGTCTTGATCATGTCTTCAAACTTAACTGCATTGAGTTGCTGCAATGAGATTTGCTAATTAGAAATTTGTGTTAAAGAGCAGTTGTACCAAATACAGTGGCCGGTGAGTTTACATTGCAAATCTTAGGACTGGGTTGGAAACCGGAGCACCCAAAGATAATCCCATACCTGTAGACATGGGGACATGGAAAATCTCCTTATAGAACAGACTCTTGGTCCAGCATAGAGAACCAGTGATCTTCTTGCTGTGCCACCATGCCACCCAACGAGGGAATGCTTACTGAATTAGTTGTTCAGGTTCTGAAATCAATACCACATGACTCTTCATTTATTTGTTGCCATTTTACTGCTACTGTGATTCATTTTTAAGGTGTAAACTGCAGTCAATGGAACATCTACATTCGAGTAAGTCTTGTAATTCCAGTTGTGTTGTTTTTTTAATGTACAGAATGCTAAACCAGCATTTAAACAAGAGGGCCCTCAAGTTCAAATCTAATATTTCCATCTGATCATGATTTGCGAGCTGTGATGGGTAAACATTACAAGTAACATGATTGATGTAATCAGATTACTTTTTTAAGTAACTAGCAATGTATTGCATTACATTTTCATTTCCAAGAAATTATCACAGATTAATTTGTTTTCTCTTTTGTTGACTGATGTTTCCTGTCTTTCTCATGCAGCAAAAATCAGGGGTAAGTGCAGAGGTGTTTTGTATAATATGTAAACATGGTACTGTAAATATTAAATGTGAACATATTTATTCATCTCACTTGCACAAACACTGAGTCAGTAACTTAAGATTGTAATATGGAGACCCAGTGTTCTCCAGCCTCCGGCAGCTAGACTGCAGCTCTGCACAAGAAGTTTGGTCAGAGGAGAAATGGTCGTATCCAACTGTGCCTGGTTTCTCACGAAGTTTTTTTTTTCCTTCACTTTCGTCAATTGGTGAAGTTTGTTCTTTGGCACTGTTTCCACTGGCTTGCTTGGTGTGAGACTTGTGGAGATGCGCAATTACGGATTTGCTCTTCAGTGTTTGGACTTTCAACAGTGAAAATTAAACGACATGGAACTGAACTAAACTTCAACTCTGAAAACTGGACTGACACAGTTTCAGTTTACTAGAACTTAAGCTGCTTTGACAAAATCTACATTGTAAAAGTGCTATATAAATAAACATGGATTGAATTAAATATATCACTATTAAAAGTAGATCTCAACACTGTTTGTGACCACAAACGTCAACAAGTGTCCCAGGGCAAGAGAAACCACCAGGTTTGATCATCTGAGAGGACAGTTATAGCAACTTTGAGAGGCTTTTAGCATTTTAAGCTCTGTGCTCTGAGGCCCGCGATGCACCTCGACGAATTCTGCTTGTGTGCTCATGAAAGTTTGATGTTGAAATTAGGAGCTTGCTGATCTGACACCTATGCAAGCTGGAGACCTAGCAAAGTGCTGCCGGCCAGACAGATGGCCTGCAGTGCCTGCATATCTGAACGGGACACTTTCTATCTCCCCCCTCCATCTCCGTCTATCTCTCTCTTTCTAAGCTGACAACATCAGAACTGTTTTAACAGGGCTTTAATGGCTGGGTCGAGGAGCTCCTCTGAGGCTTCGGAGTAACTGTGAACTTCACCTCTTTCTTATGGGGGATGACATGCCCTCATTTCTCTCTACACACACACACACGCAGTTTCTCTTTTACGCTAACACCAACCCAATGCATACACATTCTGTCACTCTCATATTGATAATGGCTTGGACTGGCGTAAGGATGAGCTGACCTGAGTGGCGTGCCGTGGGGAGAATGAGTCTTCTTGTGGCTCCCCCCGCGACTGCTTGTGTGTGTTCTCATTAGCAGGATGAGACATCATTGCGGCTTCATGGGGGATGTTGTTGCCACACACACCCTGAGGGACCTTGGAGCCCAAAGCCTGGCTCTTCTGCACTGTCTCTCTGGCACAGTCATGCCCCAGAAGCAAAAGAAGTTGAAGAAGACAGACAGACAGCGAGAGAGAGAGAGAGAGAGAGAGAGAGAGAGAAAGATGCTACTCAACCCTGGTTTCACAACCAATCTTTGACCTCTTTTCACACCATGCGAAATGTGTGTTAAATGATTAAAAAGATGCAAATATGCAACTCTGGTTTGATTTTTAATGAAATAAAAATAAATAATACTTACAACAATTGAGAAAAAGTCATTTTTCATTATTAATTATTGTTTCCTAATTTTAATGTACACTCTAATAACAGCAATGATTCCATAAACATGGACAAACCCACTAAGTGCACAAAACATTACATTAAAATAAATGTAAAATATAAAGTAAATATTTAACCCAATTGTTGACCCAAATTTACAGTAGTGTTTCCAACTAGTTCCTTGTGTCACAATCACCAGCGATCTAATTCTTACAGACCGCATAGAAGTACAAATCCGCCATTATATGGACTACAAGTTTCAGTCATGCACCACACACTCACACCAGTTCCTGATTCTAACTGATTGCAAACACACAGCCGGAGGATTGTGAAAAACTGATTACTAGGACTTTAAATACAGACCACACACACACACACATCTGTGCTAAGTTTGATTGTGAACATTACGAGGTGTTTGCCTTGCCTTCCGTGTTTGAACCTTGCTTTGCTTTGTTTGTTTTATGTTGTCTGCTGCCTGCCTTCTGACCACTCGCCTGATATTTGACTACGACTCTGGATTGCCTGTATACATCTGTTTTCCCCTGTGTTGACCGTTGCTTGCCTGACCATTCTCTGTGTAATAAACCCTGCATTTGGATCCGCACCTCTTGTCAGTGTCCCCTTCACATTAAACCTTGATCAAAAATCAGCATATTAGAATAAGGATTGAATGAAATAATTTAGATTTTAAGTAAATTACTTTCATAAGTTACGTTCAAACAAACAAACAAAAAAATGTGCAAACATTGACTAATAAGTGGTTGCTGTTAATATTTCAAGCTGCAGTGTAGTAGTTATACGGAATTATTGTTGTGAAATGTGCTCTGTTTATTAATAGACTGCTTACTCTTCGGGTATTTCTACACTTCTAAATACTTTCTCATGGTTTCATCTGACAAAAAAGTTTTTTGAAAGCCTGCTCTACACAACCATAGTGTTGTTTCCTCACATCTCAGTGTTAAGGCTCGTACACAACAGGATGCTTTTAGTTTGCGTTTATCGTCAGCGTTTTTCGAGACGTTTTTCCACATTCAAACCGAAGCAATTTTCACTGGCGTCGAGCAGAAGAGTATGCAAAATCACTTCTTGACGTTAGATGCCGCTTAATGAAAAACAGAAAGACCCCGGTGCACAGGGTAGAGCTACACAACTTTAAAGGGGTGGTCCACTACGATATTATATTTTAAACTTCAGTTGATGTGTAATGTAGCTGTGTGAACATAAACAGCATCTCTGAATGTAAAATGCTCAAAGTTCAATGCAAAGGGAGACCTTGGTTTTTACAGAGTTAGCTTAGCAACGCCTACAATGAAGGAATTTTGGGGACTACAAAAAAATACTTCCGGGCTTTGTGAGATCACAAATGTACTTTTACTGCACACACAAACTGCGCACCTAAGGGGCGTATCCCCCTACCCCAAACCCAACCATCACAGGAAACAATCCGCATTGTTACATTTTCCAAACTCTTCATTTTGTGTGATCTATGAGCCACTTGAAGAGAAAAGATGTCCCCACAAGGTCAAAATGTACAGGTATTGCTATACATAAGTTGCTTAAAGTAGGGAATAAAAGGCACACACACACACACAAAGAGACTCTTTCTGCCCTTCTCTTTAACTTGAACTCTCTTCGCACATGCTAAAACACACGACCCTCCTTCTGAAACACACACACACAGAGCGCCTGCAGCAGACACTTCTTCCTCTCACAGGAGATGATGTGCAAAGAGTGTGAGTAATCGGCCATGATGCACCATCTCAGGAGGGAGAGTGTGTCCTTCTCATTCAGACACCACAACTCAAGTGTCTGTCTCCCCCAACAACCCACACACAGCCCGTTACATTTCCATAGAATTACAGAAACACATCCGCACCACTTTCACACCACAAAACCGCTTAATCAAAATGATTTTACACAATAATTAAATTATATTGCAGTATAATTATATTTTACTGTGATTAACATTAAAGCAGTTGTCACACACAACATTCCTTTACAGCATGTGCATGTTTATTGTGTGAGCTGATCATATTTCGTCATACTTTATTTTGATGGTCCATTTAATGAATTTAAGTTTCATTGCATCTACATGCCAAATAATTCTTATTAGATTATGAGTAGATTGTTAGGTTGAGGATAGGGTTAGTGTACGGTGAAATGTACTTGCAAAGTTTCTTATAGTCAGTTTAGGAGCAGTATCAACAGATATTAAGCAGACAATCTACTAATACTCAAATGGACCATCAAAATAAAGTGTTACTTCATATTTTTTTTCCCCGAGTACATTGTACAATTCCAAACCACATAGGCATGGGGTAGCTCTCTTCTCTAGTAATCTGGCTTATAGTATTAGTGTTGGCACTTGACTCACCTGAGGGCCAGGTCAGGGAGCGGACAGACTGGCTAAACTGACCGTCTGCTAGCCTCCACAATTTACCAAACTCAGATAATTTGCAGCACATAGAGCTAGCTAGATTTCATAACATAGAGAATGTGTCTGATCCCCGAATATTTAAATATTAAACAAAACTTACAGAGATAATGATCTAATTGATGTTCATCAAATCTAAACCTATCTAAGGGTTTGCTCACACTAGGTACAGTTTCCTTGAACCGTGCCGAAGCGCGCTTGTCCCCCCCTCCCCTCTTCTCTGATGGCCTGCACTCAAACTGCATTTTTTACCTACTGAGCAGGAGCATGCTTACATCATTGATGATGCGACTGTTCAGTTAAACAGAATGAGAAGTGCTCTTGCTCAGCACAGTGGACATTGCTTTAGTTATGTCATTTTGTATTATTTTAGTCAATTGATATATGCAGTGACATGCAGTCAAATTTTTCACAGAACAAATTCACCATTTTTGATGCTCATAAATTATCATAAAAGCCCTCATGCTGCAAGTATTAGGAGATTGGCTGAAGATGCAGCTGACAAGCAGCGAGGAGTTTACGTCTTCGATAAACTATGACAGTTCGCCTTCATTGAAAATTAAGAATGATTCATTAATCCATATGAAACAGTCACTTAAAAGTGATGTTGTGTCTTCAGTTTCGGACTCAAGCATTCACACTATAAGTGTAATACACCAAAGCCCAACCAAACTGCACTCTCACACACCTCCTCCAACCGTTTCAGGGACAGCCAACTGAACTGCACCTGGGCCTGATATGGAGCACTCACACTTGTCAAACAAACCGAGAAATGCGCCTGGGCATGGTTGAGATAGGTTAATGTGAGAAGGCCTTACCTCTGAAACCAGAAACCAGAAATCTGGCTAAAATTAGAAAATTACATGACCTTAAACAAGTCTACACCTGAAGGACATCATTATAGACATGAGCCTCATCTTGGGTAAAGTTGGAGATGTTGGTATTATATATATATATATATATATATATATATATATATATATATATATATATATATATATATATATATATATATATGTATATATATGTATATATATATATATATATATATATATATATATATATATATATATATATATATATATATATATCATTGACTGTAAAAGATATGGAAGTAGTATCCATGACGTCAGGGTTTCTGAAGGGCCAAATGAAGCATGGCCAACCGGAGCCATTTTGTCCGTGCATCATCGCTTCAACCGGGGGTAACCAAATAAGGGCAAAGAGGCAGAGCTTGAGGGGAGCTACAGAGGTCTGCAAGGAATTTGCTTAAATGAGCTTTTCTTTTGGAGAAACACTTAATACTTCATTACCTGCAACTCGTTTGTGTTCTGACCACATGTGCTTGGTTGTGTACTATATCAATAAAGTGTTAAGTCCTTTAAAAACACTGTTGTAATACACTGAGCCACTAAACATTGTTCTTATAATGCTTTTCTACAGGAGGAAAATGAAAATTACTTCCAAATACTTTAAATTTAGTCTGTGTTAGTAAATACAAAGCTATTTATGAAGTCCAGGAATAACACTGACAACGTTTCAGATGACTGTTCTATAACTAGTCCATTACAGGTCTAAAGAAAATTATAAATGATAACTAATCATAAATTGTAAATAATAAATGGTATAAGTATATAATTTCACCCTCCTGGGAAACGGAGGCCACTTGAATGGATTGTGAGCACAATTAAGTGCACACAGCATGCCATATCATCACATAATTGTAAGAAATAATCAGAAAAAGCAATTGACTGTATACAGCCACATAAAACAAAACAAAAATACGATGTTACTGCTGAGTTCAGCAGCTAATCAGCTGGAACCAGCTGAGGTGAAGTGAAGGCAACCAGCGAAACCTAGCTGTCACTCAAGTGGCCACATCCTAAATTATGCAGACTTAATATAACTTAATATAAACAAAACGAATGAGTTATGAAAAAATTCATCCCCCTCACAGTTGTCATGAAGGGTAATATTAGCTAGATGAACCAAAATAGTTTTTTTGTACCAGGCTGTAAACACCTTTTTTCTGCTGTAAATTAGGCCATTTTAACATTGGTCTCAATAGAAATGTGCTTTATTATGGAGCCAGGACTAGCAGAATTTCGATGAATTGCAGTTTCAGTTACTTCCGTATTTGCTTCATGAGGGAGAGCGTGAGGTTGTTGCTTGATTTATACACAGTATAGTAACGTAAGTAAAGAACAAACCTTGAGAGAAATAACCTTTTGGAACAACCTTTTAATCGTTTAGAACAGAGGTTTCCAGTTTCTCTCAAGTTTTTTTCTTCATCTCTGTCAATTGGTGAAGCTTGGTGCCTTGCCAGTGTCACTTCTGGCTTGCTTTAATGGAACTAGTGGAGCTGTGCAATGTTGGAGTTGCTCTTCAGTCGATTGGCCTTCAGCAGTGACATTTACATTACATTGATCTGATCTGAATTGAACTAAATTCCAGACATTTAAACTAAACTGAACTGTTTCCGTTTCAATTTAACTAGAATGACTCCAGCATTGTACCAATGTTCAACAATTTAAAGTAGTATGGCTTTTTTGCTGGCAGTTTGGTAGTCAAAAAAAAGGAAAGGTAAAACATATACAGACAAAACACAATTTCAAGATGTGCCTCCTAATGATACATTGAGGTTTTAAAAGCAAAACCTTTAGTCTGTGGGAAAAATGTGCAAGTGCCACCCTTTCTGTTTACTCTAGCACCGCAGCTCTGTTCACAGTACTTGCATAGTCTCACAGTGCAGAAACAAAGTTAAGACCACTAAAGACATAACAAGCCCCTTATTACACATTCAAAGCTCTCTTTATCTCTCAATCACAGTCACATGCAGGTATTTCAAACAGTAACGTTTATTAAATGAGGAGTCGCCGGATGGGACCCATCAGCTTCAATTTATGCAGCTGAGGCTCTAAACAAATCTATCAGCACTGATTGGCGAGAAAAAACAATCAGAGGGCGGCCAGAAGCCAAAAGTTCAACCTCTCACGAACTCAACTGCTTGGCAGGATCATTTTTTTTCTGCCCATCTGCCCCCACTTTTGTCTCGAATAGAGGAAATGAGTGTCATCTCTCAGAGATTTACTTCTTATGCATGTAATATTGCTTCTCTTCTCTTCTCTTCTCTTCTCTTCTCTTCTCTTCTCTTCTCTTCTCTTCTCTTCTCTTCTCTTCTCTTCTCTTCTCTTCTCTAAATGTGGTGAGAACAAATCCTTAAATCTATTCTTGTTAGATATTTCTTTTGCTTCATAATATTGTGCATGGCTCCATAAAATGTGTCATATTTCATTTGTATTTTTTTGAATTGGAAGTCAAATATTTTGCAAACGTGAATTCATCTTGAATTTGAGGTAAGCTGGGTGGCGTTTGGACATGTGTGTGCATGTACTGTGTATAATGACATGGGTATGATGTAGGAATTAAATTGTTGAGGTGGTTTATGAGGACATGCCTTGTGTCCTCATAATTTAAAATTTAAACAATTAACAGGGTTTTTTTTCACATGCAAAAGTTGCAATTACTCCAATGGAAATAGAGAGAGAGAGAGAGAGAGAGAGAGAGAGAGAGAGGCAGGCAGTAAAATGAACTGTGTGGCACTAATTTGTTCTCATCAGGCTGATAATGATTATAGCTGCTTTCATATCCTCCACGTGCTGTGGAGTTATGAAATGTGATTGGCTGTTGATGGTCAGTGCGAGGTCTGTGATAATAGATCTAATCAGAGTCATGTGCCTCTAGTAATCTTAACTGCATTCACACTGACCTTTGGATTTAAGATGTGCTTGTCTTTATTGTCAAAGAGCACATTTGTTGATCATTTTCAAATTCCGAAGATGGTTTCTACTAAACTTTGCCATTCAATGTGATAAAATACAAATCTCTAATACCCTCCAGCCTCCTTACACTTCTAATGCTTGTGAAACCAGAAACAAAGCAAACATTTGACACAATTCACTCTGACCGCTCTCAACCTCTTTCTGACAAGTCAATGGAAAACTCTCACATGCTTAGAGAACCTACTACATCATTATATGCTGTCATGGTGTTGTCACACCACAAAAGTCACATGTATCACATGCTTCTGTAAATATGAGTTATTGAAATTCTGGGAGGGCGACACAGTGGCGCAGTAGGTAGTGAAGGTAGTGATCACAGAAAGAAGGTCACGGGTTCGAGCCTCGGCTGGGTCAGTTGGTGTTTCTGTGTGTATGTTCTCCCTGCGTTCGTGTGGGTGCTCTGGTTTCCCCCACAGTCCAAAGACATGTGGTACATTAGCCTACATGTGGTAGGCTAAATTGTCCATAGTGTATGAGTGTGAGTGAGTGTGTATGGATGTTTCCCAGAGATGGGATGCGGCTGGAAGGGCATCCGCTGCGTAAAACATGAGCTGGATAAGTTGGTGGTTCATTCTGCAGTGACGATCCCGGATTAATAAAGGGACTAAGCTGAAAAGAAAATGAATGATAAATAAAATTAATGACTGGAAACTTATTTTTCCAATGCTGTTGTAGAGATGCTAGAGTATCTATTCAGTGATTCTTATGGGATTCTGATCTACAAGCTCTTATTTCAATTTGATTTAAAGCTTGATTTCGTTTTTGTTTCATCTTCAGTTGAGTGACTATTAACTTAATACAAATGCTACCGACAATTGTAGAAACGTGATCTAAAGAAATTGGAAAGCAATTGGATCAGAGCTGCTAATAAACAATATCGAATTTATGTCGTTGTTAACATGATGACATTTTCAGCCAATATTAGGAAACGTTTTATGCGTTTTGCCTGTTCCTAGTAGTTAGTTAGTAGTAGACAAGTAGCAGGTTTTGAAAATGCCACTATTGTGTCTGTGTAGACAACCGAAAACGATAGCGCGCATGCACCGAAGTACGTGGAAGTGTTGTTGTTGCTTAAGTGTTTGCTAACACTTCATCAGCAAAGTGTGGATTTACTTCATATTACAACCAAAAACAGGGATACATCTTACACCGTCACTTCCCTACAGGTACTGTTTACTAATAAAGTGAAACCATGAAACTTTTCACAGTAATAGATGTTTGACTGAATAAAGTATACACTTATTTGCCATTCTGTCTGGGAAGAGAGCTCTGAGCTTAGAAAGACACCAAAACTCATGTTATTCTCCTTGTCAGGTGAGAGTTAGGGGTCTGAGTGTCTAGCCTGGATTCTCCCGATAAAACTCCCTTGATTTAAGTAGGAATCCAATTTAAAGGTGTGTAGTTGAGGTAGTGGAGGTATACTGAAAGTTGAGAGGTAATGGAGGTAAGACATGCTTGATTATTGTTTACTGATAATGGAGGTAAGATCGTGCTCGAATTTTGTTTATAAAACCTAAAATCTGGTAACACTTTATTTTGATGATCCATTAGGGTATTAGTAGGCTGTCTGCTTAATATCTGTTAATACTGCTCCTTCAACAGACCTTTAACTGACTATAAGAAACTTTGCAAGTACATGTCAACTTTCACTAACCCTAACCCCAACCTAGCAGTTTACCTATAATCTAATTAGAATTAGTTGGCATGTACAGTAGATGCATGTAACTTAAATTCAACAAACGGACCATCGAAATAAAGTGTGACTAATAAGTTTTACGTTTGATATTGTTGTCATTTAAACATAGCCCTAGTCAGGAACTAGTAACTTCTTTTTTTTTTTACCTGAAATCTGAAATTCCTTTTGTCTCACCCATACTGATTCAGCTCACAGACACCCCAACCCAAACTTACCAGACACTCAAACGCTTTGACCCCCGACCTTTGAACTCCCCTTGAACTGCTTGTTATAAGAGCAAGCAGCACAGAGAAGTTCAGAATAATCATAAGTTTACTTGAGCAAGTGTCTGTGGTTGCAATAAATTGGACTAATATGCCCGTATGACATGTTGTCTTTCCTGCTCCAGGCTTAATGTACTTCAACAATGGCATCTTATACCAATCTCTGAGTGGAATGCGCTCCCTGGAGCAGCAACACATGGTGCATTAAGACAGAAGAATGACTCATTTAACTATACTCCTACTGTGTGAATTAAATTTGACCAAGAACAACCCCACTCATTGCTGCAAGTGATAGGAGAAGTGCGTGGGAATCATGGACTCAGGGTTTCTCATAGACATTTTAAAAAACAGGGTCCTAAATCCTGCATCACAAGCCAGTATAATTTAATGGCCAATGTGTCGTGCCAATACAATATCTGATTCCCATAAGTGAGGACAGCTCTCCAACTCTTCAGGCTTTTTCAGAAACCCATTGCATTTTTGGAAGTGTTTATTTACTTTTAAGTTAGTGGTTAATTACATTGTTGAAATTTATGATAACATTATGAGTTACAGAGGGGGAAATAAGTGTTCAACATGTCACCATTTTTTCTCAGAAAACATATTTCTAAAGGTGCTGTTGATTAAAATTTTCACTAGATGTTGATAACAACCACCGAAATCCATATATGCAAAGAAAACTACATTAATTAGTTTACTAATTAAGTTATGTTTAATAAAATAAAAGTACACAGGAAAAAAGTATTGAACACATGAAGAAAGGAAGCTGTAGAAATGCAGTGAAAGCCCAGACAGTAGCTGAAATCTTTTAGTATTTCTTCAGAAACCCTCTGCAATTCCTTATTGTAAATTAGCAAGATGATGAAGATGAAACCAAGGTGGACATTTCAGCAAGACAATGATCTAAAACACAGCCAATGAAACTCAATTGGTTATAGAAAAAGAAAATAATGTTATTACACACAACTCAATTTTCAGATTCTTTTGTTATATATTTTTTTTAATTATTATTTTTTTATGTGTGTTTTTTTGGGTTTTTACCTAAATCTGGTTCAGTTCCACATTAACAGCTACTTTACAATATTTTCCTAGAAAAACAAACAAAAAATAAAAAAACATGACGTGTTGAATACTTTAACCTCACTCTATGATAGAATATACAAATATTATAAAAACATTTTCAACTGTCCTTCAGTTATGGTGTAATTTTCAACAAAGTAAACTTTTTTTAAATTCTGTATTTTTTTCAGTGAAGAACACAAAAGGAGTTTTATTGTGTAAAATAATAATAACAAAGACATAGTAAATATCACAGACAAAATTTAAATTCTGCATTTTTCATTACTATGTGTCAGCAATATTAATGAAAACATGGGGAAAATATTATTTAATTGTGAAATGTTATTTCTGCTTCCATAAACACCAAAGAACAATATTAAACACAACACATTTCATAAAATGTGGTGAAATGATACAGTATTTTACATTCTATTATCGGTTACTATTATAATTATTATAAATATAAAAAAACAAACAAACAAACCTGATTAAATGAATAAATGATCCACTGCCTAATAATACAAATAATGATATAATATAGTAATAATGTTTATTATTATATGGTTTAGTTATATAGTATAGGATACTATAGGGCTGGGCGATATGGCAAACATGCAATCTCAATTAATTCTTTTCCATATTAAACAATAACAATATATATTTCAATATGAGTTGCTAATGCTTCCAGATTTAAAAGAGTATACCAACAATGACGGAAGTCACAAAAATGAGAGGGTCCATTACATTAGCATCATCTGTTTTTGGTAGCTGATAATTTTAGGCGGCCGAAAATTTAGTGCATCTCTAATTTCAACACATTTCCCATTGTTGCACATATCTGCAGTGCGATTGGCTAATATCAATATAGAGTAAAAAATTTCAAAGCTTATCATTGTTTACGATTCTACGATCATCACAATTCGATATAATATTGCTTATTGGCCCAGCTCTAGTATAATATATTTATAATAATAATAAAAATAATAATAATGATAATGGGGTTCTTGGTGGTGCAGTGGGTAGATCGCCTGTGCTCCGAGTGCTCTGGTTTCCCCAACAGTCCAAAGACATGTGGTATAGGTGAATTGAATAAGCTAAATTGCCCGTAGTGTATGTATGTGAATGCCAGGGTGTTTCCCAGTGTTTACCAGAGGGTCATCCGCTGCGTAAAACATATGCTGGATTAGTTGGCGGTTCATTTCGCTGTGGCGACCCCTGATTAATAAAGGGACTAGACCGAAAAGAAAATGAATGAATGAATGAATAATAATAATAATTATTATTATTCATTCATTTTCCTAATTTTCAGCTTAATCCCTTTATTTATCAGGGGTCACCCCAGCAGGATGAACCGCCAATTTATCCAGCATATGTTTTACAAATGAACCCTTTTTGAGTTTCATGATTTCTCTCATTTGTATTTCTATGAGAATCCATGTTCTCTCTCATGTGCTGAAAGGTGCTACAAAAGTGAGTTTGGCAGTGTGCTCCAGAAAGGAGAGTTCATCCGCCACATGTATCCCCAATTTATCTTATAACATGTTGTTAAAGCGGTAAGGACATCTCTGTAGGTCACAGACTGTATTACTGTGACCTGTAGTCAATGTGTTAAGCTGGGAATGTTTGGCACATTGTAGCTCTTACATAAACAGACATTCATTTCCAGGTCATTGTGAGGTCAGAGAGCAGTCATTAGTTCCCAGTGGAAGAAACCTGATCGGGGATGTTGGATATTTCAGCACCGAACAACTGGAGAGACACACGTCCGTCAGTGTCGACGTGGGTTTATTTTTGCAGTATGTGTGTTTGTTGTGACATGGGATTGCTCAGGGTTTCCCTTGGTACAGATGGCAGGCATCAAAACACCACGTCATGACACTGTTTTGTTCATGACCCATCTGCAAGTTCAACAACAACTGACTAGATGAGATTAACCAAATTCTCTATTGTTAAAAAGTGCATCCGACTCTCTTAGAAATGTTCCAGCAGACTAGCTGAATATTTACAAGAAAAACATAATGTTATCATATTCTGATTAAAGCAGGGGTGTTCCAACACTGCTTCAACACACTTGCTTGTAGGTTTTAAAAAGCCTGCTTGACACAATTAGTACGATCAGGTTTTTTTAATTAGAGTTGGAACTAAACTATGCAGAGCTGCGGCCCTCCAGGAACTGAGTTTGACAACCCTGGATTAAAGGAACACTACTTTTTTTTGGAATTGGGCTCATTTTACATGTCATCTACAGTTAAACAGTTAAGTTTTACTATTTTTGAATCCATTTGGCTGATCTCTGGGTACAGCAAGGGGCACTTTTAGCTTAGCTTAGCTTAGCAACAATATTGAAAATTCTATGAAAAATGAATTAAATGAAGTTGCTATTTTCTAAGGCAGTATGACTAGAAACTGTACTCTCATTCCAGTGTAATAATCGAGGAACAGGCACAATGATATTACGCAGTGCTGTTACCTTGTTACCTCAGGGGACTATTTTCAGGTGCTGCGTAATATAACTGCTTGATTATTACACCAGAATGAGAGTATAGTTCCTATCCATGTCATTGCAATCAAATAATTAACAGCACTTGAATGTTTTGTAAAAATAAAAATTAAACTGTATATGGGACCAAAACAAATATGCACAGTATGTTGACTACTATAAAGTAAGTAAACATGTTACATAAAATGATTAAGTAAATGACCTATGAGCATACTTATAAAAATTGAGAGAAGTCAACTTAACTGTTCCAAGTTACAATGGGTTTATTGACTTTTTTAAGTCAGGACATGAAGGGAATATTCTAAAACCAATTCATATAAGCACCTTAACCATAACATAATCTTAATCAGAATAAGGTAAATTAGTTAGATTACTGATGACCAAATAAACATACACAGTGACTACTGTATGTTTACATGGACACCAATAATCCAATTTTAATAAGACGCATGTAAACAGCGATGTTTGATTCATTTAATCTGATTAAGGTCATAATTGAACTAAAAGAAATCCAATTAAGACATGTGGAGTATGCCGATTTTAGTCACATTATTGAAGTGCAGTATAGACATGTAAACACCTTAGTCAAACTATTACCATCAGATTTTGCGATGTCTATATACACACGGCTGTTAGACACTATTCTCTGCACCTACTGAGTCAGCGAAGGTAAAGTCTAGATAAGATACAGCTGCACATCAATATAGCATCATATTTGTGATGCTGAATTACAATAGGGGATTAATGGGAAATTAATCTCATCAACTTCTGGCCGCGGTGACGCAGTGGCGCAGTAGGTAGTGCTGTCGCCTCACAGCAAGAAGGTCGCTGGTTCGAGCCTCAGCTGGGTCAGTTGGCGTTTCTGTGTGGAGTTTGCTGTTTTCCCTGCGTTCGCGTAGGTTTCCTCCGGGTGCTCCGGTTTCCCCCACAGTAGTGTATGAGTGTGAGTGAGTGTGTATGGATGTTTCCCAGAGATGGGTTGCGACTGGAAGGGCATCCGCTGCTTAAAAATGTGCTGGATAAGTTGGCGGTTCATTCCGCTGTGGCGACCCCGGATTAATAAAGGCACTAAGCTGAAAAGAAAATGAATGAATGAGCTTCTGGCCGCAACTGTATCTGATCTAGCAACAACCGTCAGTGAAGGACCACAAACAGGCATCCTGAAATTCTGAGTTTTTTTTTTCTCATATGGTGTGTGGTTTCCAGCAGTTCATACTTGCATCCAGTATCTCAGTTTGTCATGGGGGGGGCATGCATGAAATGTTCCTGAATGAAAGTGAAAGTGCCAAACTGCAGTTAAAGTCGACAAATCAAGAATGAAACACCTGGAATTACATGAAACTCTGGAGGAAATGTGGATAGCGTGGTGCCGCAATGATGTTAATCGAATACACTGTAAAAAAAAAGAAAAGTTGACTCAGCTTAAAACTTTAGGACATTTTTAAGTTTATTCAATTTTCAAAGTTTTTTGCCTTAAAATTTTAAGTTGAGTCAACTTTTTTTTTCCAGTGTATAAACTATAACATGTAAAACTGTGTCATGAAATGAACATTCAAAAAGCACATATTTTAAACACCTTAATCATATTATTGTCTTATTCAGATTAAGGCAAATAATTCTGTAAATAAATACTGATGTCCATTTAAATGTAGTCAGTGAGTTTGAGAGCATGTGGAAAGACACCAGAGCCATCTCTCATGTCTGTCTGAAGCATTACAGGTGGAAAGATTTGAGAAGAAAGGCCCAGGGAGTAGTTAAACCCATCTTGTGTCCTCTGCATTTCTCCACACTCACTTTTTCCTGTCTCTCCAAGTTATGAATGCAGAAATTATCTAAACTCTAGCAGATTATTAAAAATAGGCATTTCAACTTGTTTTAGGAGGTACAGTACAAAGTCTAGTGATCAAAATAACTGCAGTTTAATCTTTAAAAAAAGCTTTAATTCACAACAGAATTGAAGAAATTGTCATTTTTTTAACAAATGAATCATAATGAATCAAAGAATGACTCATTAAGACAGGGTCTTTATGCCTCCAGGTGTTTTTAATTTAAAAAAAATCACAGAATTTACACATTAAACAAAATGTAATGTATTTTTACACAGACAGAAAAATAGAAATGATGATATTCAGTTGACATATTAAAAACAACACTTAAAATTTATGATTTTAAATTGTATGGCCTACTGCAGCTCTGCACAAGAAGTTGGCTAGAGAAAAACTGGTCGTGCCCAACTAAACCTGGTTTGTTTCTCGCCACTGTTGCCACTGGCTGCTTAGTTTGGGACTTGTGGAGCTGCACATCGATGGATTTGCTCTTCAGTGTTTGGACTTTCAGCTTGAATCCGATCCCACCCTGGGTTACCAACAGCCATGGTGACCCCAGAGCTCTTGGTTAGTCTTGTTTTCCATAACTTTGGACTCCCTGAATATATTGTTTCAGATTGTGGTCCTCAGTTTATTTCCAGTGTCTTTAAGGCCTTCTTTGGACTCCTAAGTGTGACCGTCAGTCTGTCCTCTGGCTACCATCTTCAAACTAACGGGCAGACTGAACGTAAGATCCAGGAGGTGGGGCGATTCTTACGAACCTTCTGCCACAGTCACCAGAGCCAATATGAGTCCCTGCACCATCCTGCAACTAGACTCACTTGCCCTTCCAGTGCATACTTGGTTTCCAGCCTCCTCTGTTCCCATGGTCGAGGAAACCATCTGACATCCAGGGCATGGATTACTGGTTGCAAGCCAGCAAGGGGGCTGTTGGGAGAAACAAAACCTACGCTGATTTACGTCGTTCCACCACTCCCAACTTTCAGATAATCTGTCGCCAGTTCACTCCATTACGGCTCCACTGCTCTCATTTTGCACGAGAAAAAAACTTTACCTGTGAAATTTCATCTGTTTATCACATCATTGCCAAAAAACTGTTTACTTAGTTCTCGTCCTCGTCCTCCTTCTGTGACACAGTGCCAGCTACTAAACACCATCATTATTTATCAAAATTAAATGTAGCATAAAACTAATGTACAAAACTGGAAAGAAAAACTAAAAACATGTATATATTTATGTCAACCTATATATTTACGTCAACCGTCTTTGGCTAATGGACGCCGACGTGCAGTCTCTCAGAAATTATAAATATTTTGAAATAGGCACTATCCTTATAAATAAACTGCATAATTGCAATCTAAACAACTACATTCTCGACTTAAAAAAGCCTCAGATTATGTTGTCCAATAGCTTCACTCTATGTGGGCGGAGTAATACACAAAGGTGAAGAGCCTGTACGAGTGCTGTTATTGCAAAATATCACACTGCTATCAGCCAATCAGATTCGAGAACCAGACAGAACTTATATATATATATATATATATATAAGAAACTTACGATTGACCAGGTTACAGAATCATGCAGTAGCATTTTTACAGTTAATCAAATGTGCTGATGTAACGTATTATTTATTTGTACATGGCACAACAAACAAAGTATTGCATATTCATCCAGTGCTATTCTGAGACATAAAATATTGATTAAAGATGGCTTGTATCTCACATGCTCAATAATGTGAGAAAGCCAGACACTACGCTTTTCTGATTTGAGGTTGGCCTGTTAAGGAACCAAGGTCATGAGCAGTTCAGACGGAGACCTTTGCGCTACTTTATGGCCATACAGGAGATCAGACAAATGCTTCCTTTCACAGCAATATGGGATGATAGAGACTGGGAGATGCGGGGAGAGATGGAGAGAGAGAAAGAGCTCTCATAAGTGCCTGTCTGTAACCGGAGCCAGGTCCAAGCAATTATCTCCGATAATTAGATCGCAAGCCCAAAACAGAACCAGTTACACACACACACAGAGAGAGAGCCGCACAGGCCCCTGGCTCCTGTACAACAACACAAGGACCTCTAATTCACTCTACCAAGGGACACTCAAACATAAGGCCCAATTAGGAGGCCGAGCAGGGCACCAAAACAGCTGGCCTTGGGTTCCGGAATGTACCCACTTTAGCCCATCGAATACTTCCATAATAAAGCTGACCTCGGCCGAATCTAATGTGTGTGTGTTTAGGAGAGCCACTCTATAGTCAAGCCAGGAGCACAGGAAACAGTATTAGCCAGAGTCTGCATTGGGACTGGAATTAATTGTCCTCTCCAAAAGACCAAATAATACAAGAGACCTCTGAATGCAAACATGTCTGTCTCCAGCATTTACAGAGGCACATGAGTGGACTGTTTGTTTGATAGAGCTGATTCACCGCCTGATGATTTAATGGATTGGGCCATCAAGGTGAAACGGATGTCTGGAAGCACAAATAAGCTGAGTTTTTATTAGTTTTATCCTTGCAGCTGATTTAGCGCTTAGTTCTCCGTAACCCTTAAAAATTTGCATTAGTTAACATAATTTTACTATTATGTTAATTTTTAGTTGCAACTCACAAATTTTTTATATGATAAAGGTTATTTTAAAATGGTTTGTCAATAAACATGTTTGTTTAATGAAAACTTTGTCATGACTTTTCTATCTTGGGTTTAGTTTGTTAAATATATAATTGTTGTTCATTTATTGACTGCAAACTTATTGAACCGCAAACTATTGAACTGCAAACTTATCCAGCATATGTTTTTACATAGCAGATATCCTTCCAGCTGCAACCCAATACTGGGAAAATTTTTGTTTTTTATTTTAGCGTTTTTTTTAAGCATGACGGTAAACATGAATGCGGTTAATAATATATAAAACATGTGCTTGTTTGTTGTAAAAATTCGTAATAATGACAAAAATACTAATTTGTGCATCTCTTTACTTCTGTGTGCAGCCATGCTGCTGTTGTAGCTGGTACATTCTGGGAAATATTCTTACCCCTCGGTTTCGAGTGTGGTCCTGAAAAATCCCTTTTCGAGGGATATCTAGCCCTTCCCCTTAACCCTATGCCTACAAGCTAGAGAATTTTAGCTTGGGCAAGGGCTAAGGGGTAGAATTGGGATTGAGCCTAAACGTGTAGCTGTGAGACACATATGTTCTGCTCCAACATTGTTTAAAACCATTTTCATTGGTGAATGGTGAATCAGTGCTCAGCATATATGAGTAAACACCTCTCAAATCTATCTTTTAAATTAATATTTTTAACAGGAAGCTACACAGTATTATATTTGTGCATATACATTAGATTAGTCAGCACTGAAGCCAAATCTGCAGCTTAACTAACAAAATAACTTACGATAACGGTCCATAAACTAGTACACCAAAATGCATATGTTATAGAAAAATATTAAATACAAATTTAAAAAAAAAGGGAAAAGTCTAGAGAAAAAATGTTTTAATTTAGTTGAAATTTTGTAGGTTGTAATTTATTTTTGCAATATTTAGTTTGAATTTAATTGTTTTATCTTTCAATTTCTAAATATGTTTAATGACTAAAATGTTATTTTGATAAATTTAATAAACCTGTTTTGTTTAAATGCATCAAAATACATTGCCTATATTCACTGAGAAATGCATAAAAATATTCATTTTCAAAATGGGGTGTACTCAATTGAGTGAGTATTGTATTTCACTGGCCTGGAACATTCTTTGAAACATACGGGAAATGATGTAAGTACATAAGTTAGCAAAATATGTAACAGTGGTTTTTGCATATTTTAATTGAAAATCTGAAAAAAATGTGCTTTGATTTAATAATCTGGATATTTCTGGTATTTTTATTTCATTCATTTTGTTTTCATTTATTTTAGCAGTCATGTGGCACTATTATGTGTTTACTAGCATGCAAATATCAGAGCTGATACTTATGCTTGTGTTTGTACTTGTACTTGTCATTTGAGAGACAGAATTCTTCTGTTTTTGTTTGTTTTCTTTTAACATAGAAATGTTATGCACATGATAGTGATGGGAATAACTGAAGGGGTTTGACCTGGTACAGGCCCTCTGTCTCTATAATTGTCCTCTGTTCTCTGTTCTCAGGACCATTCTGTCCCATCTGAGCACAGCCTTTGGGATTCAACGTCAGCCCCCGGCCCATGACTCGTATGGGTACCTCTTCATGCATGGATGAAATGCAGCAATAAGGAACAACACAGTGTCTGGTCATCATCTTTCGTTACTTTTTGCATTTTTAGACTTGACGAAAATGATGATATATTTGCTATATATTATATATATATATATATATATATATATATATAATATATATAATTAAAATTATTATGTTTAGAAATGTGTTGAAAAAATCTCTCTATTAAACAGAAATTGGGGAAAAGAATAAACAAGGGGGCTAATAATTCTGACTTCAACTGTATATTGTTATTGTTGACCACGTAATAATATAATGCAGGATTGCTTTACACTGTTTTTCTATTTTTCTATTCATATTAGTTGATGATAAATCAGGTTCATTAAATAATATAAACAGATTTAGGATTTTAGTAAGCTAAGATCTGTTTATTTGTTATGGACTCTCTTGAGGAAGCAAGTGACATTTATGAATATATCAATTATTTTTCATTTGAAAAAAAATTATATGGTTAACACAGCAAAATATGAACATAATTTATCGATGTCTGGCAATATGTACACAGTACATATGTAAAAGTATGAATAAACCACACTGTACAGTGCATCAGAAAAGTATTCATAGCGCTTCCCTTTTTCCACATTTTTTTAATGGTACAGCCGTATTCCAAAATGGATTAAATTAATTTTATCCTCAAAAATCTACACACAATACCCCATAATGACAATGTGAAAAAAGATTTTTTTAAATTGTTGCAAATTTATTAAAAATGAAAAAAACGAAAAATGGTACATGTGATTTTTCAGGTTTTTTATTTTTAATAAATTTGCAACAATTTAAAAAAATCTTTTTTAAAGTGTTCACAGCTTTTTCCATGAAGCTCTAAATTGAGCTCAGGTACATTCTGTTTCCATTGATCATTTTTGAGATGTTTCAGCAGCTTAATTGTTGTTCACCTGTGGTAAATTCAGTTGATTGGACATAATATGAAAAGGCATACAGCTGTCTATGTAAGGTCCTAGGGTTGATAGTGCATGTCAAAGCATAAACCAAGCATGAAGACAAATGAATTGTCTGTAGACCTCTGAGACAGGTTTGTCTTGAGGCACAAGGCTAGGGAAGGTTACAGAAAAATGTCTGCTGCTCTGAAAGTTCCAATGAGCACAGTGGCCTCCATCATCCATAAGTGGGAGATGTTTGGAACCACCAGGACTCTTTCTAGAGCTGGCCGGCCATCTAAGCTGAGTGATCGGGGGAGAAGGGCCTTAGTCAGGGGGTCTATCAATAACCCGATGGTCACTCTGTCTGATCTCCAGCGTAATTCTGTGGAGAGAGGAGAACCTTACAGAAGGACAACCATCTGTGCATCAATCCACCAATCAGGCCTGTATGGTAGAGTGGCCAGATGAAAGCCACTCCCTGCCTGTAATGTGCCAAAAGGTATCTGAAAGACTCTCAGACCATAAGAAACAAAATTCTCAGGTCTGATGAGACTAAAATTGAACTCTTTGGAGTGAATGTCAGGCGTTACGTTTGGAGAAAACCAGGCACCGCTCATCACCAGGCTAATACCATCCCTACAGTGAAGTATGGTGGTGGCAGCATCATGCTGTGGGGATGCTTTTCAGCAGCAGGAACCGGAAGACGAGTCAGGATAGAGGGAAAGATGATTGCAGCAATGTACAGAGACATCCTGAATGAAAACCTGCTTCAGGTGCTCTTGACAATGACCCAAAGCACACCGTCAAAATATCTATGGAGTGGCTTCACAACAACTCGGTGAATGTCCTTGAGTGGCCCAGCCATAGCCCAGAACTAAATCCTATTGAACATCTCTGGAGAGATCTGAAAATGGCTGTACACCGTCGCTTCCCATCCAACCTGATAGAGCTTGAGAGGTTCTGCAAAGAGGAATGGGCAAAAAATCCCCAAAGACGGGTGTGCCAAGCTTGTGGCATCATATTCAAAAAGACTTGAGGCTGTAATTGCTTCCAAAGGTGAACCAAGTATTGAGCAAAGGCTGTGAATACTTCTGTACATGTGATTTTTCAGGTTTCATGTTTTTTCACATTGTCATTATTGGGTACTGTGTGTAGAATTTTTAGGAAATAAATGAATTTAATCCACTTTGGCTGTAACATAAAAACATGTGGAAAAAGTAAAAGTGCTATGAATACTTTCTGGAGGCACTCTTTTTGCATTTTAATTAAATTCAAATGATCCATAAAAATGCTTAAAAACTTGTTTTTGGATATTTTCTTTATTTAAAAATAAATGCAATTTTTTTACAATCAATTTTAGTTACAGATAAAGTGTAACGTCCATAATATTTGCGAGACCACTTTATTATAACATCAAGCAGCTGGGACAGTGAGGTTTGAAACAGGCTCTGAAAGTATAGTAACTGACAATAAAACATGCCTTTCTTTCAGTTTCGGTGTTTATTTTCTGGTGTTTATTTTTATTTCTCCTGCTAATGAGAGGAGTGGCCATATGATAAATGCTGTTGTTCATGAATAGCCAAACATGTACACTCACCGGCCACTTTATTAGGTACATCTTACTAGTACCGGGTTAGACCCACTTTTGCTTTTAGAACTGCCTTAATCCTTTGTGGCATACATTCAACAAGATATTGGAAATATTCCTCAGGGATTTTGGTCCAAATTGACATGATAGCATCACGCAGTGTCGGCTGCACATCTATGATGCGAATCTCCCGTTCCACCCCATCCCAAAGGTGCTCTATTGGATTGAGCTCTGGTGATTGTGGAGACCATTTTAGTACAGTGAACTCAGTGTCATGTTCAAGAAACCAGTCTGAGATGATTCGCGCTTTATGACATGGAACGTTATCCTGCTAGAAGTAGCCATCAGAAGATGGGCTCACTGGATATTTTCTCTTTTTTGGACCCTACCTTGGAGTTGATTGTGCATGAAAATCCCAGTAGATTAGCAGCTTCTGAAATACTTAGACCAGCTCATCTGGCACCTACAACCATGCCACGTTCAAAGTCATTTAAATCAACTTTTTTCCCCATTCTGAAGCTCAGTTTGAACTGCAAGTCATCTTGACCATGTCTACATGTTTAAATGCATTAAGTTGCTGCCATGTGATTGGCTGATTACAAAATTTGCTTTTAACAAGCAGTTGAACAGGTGTACCTAATAAAGTGGCGGTGAGTGTATTTAAATCCAATTTGCAGATCTAGATAAGTAGAGCTTGTCTAGGGGTGAGGAGGGATTTATATATATATATATATTTTTTTTTTTTTACATATTACAGCATATATTACTGTATATTGAAAGATTAACTTCTATTATTTTCAAAGCCTTAAGGGGGCATGATGAGGCATCAGGTATGAGAGCAAGTGAACTTGCTCTGAATATAAATATATAAATGAACTGCCATTAATGTGGCTATATGATGTATGTGGCAGATGTTGTAAGTCAGGAGTGTGTTATATCTGAGGTGTGTTTATAAAAGGATGAGTCTGGGGCACTGTGGTCTCTTGAGTTTACACAAAGTTGAGGGGATAATGGTCCCTGGCTTTGACATTGAGTTCTGAGGAGACAGATGAATCTGCCGAGCCATTTTAAAGATAGATACATGCTTACGTGTTGGCAGAAACACACATTTTCGCCTTCTAAACACACAGTTATTATTATAGTTATATTAGGTACAGTTATTACAGTTTTGGATGTTGAAAATGAATATGATGTATTAAAACATTAAAAGATCTGCTTGATCCCATAATCCCCTGTATTGCAATATGGTATATCATGGTGTTTAGAAGAGTTAATTGGGCATTTAAAAAAACATCTTGTAAAGGTTATTCCTAAGAAAAACAGAGATAACAGTAGTTATCAGAGATTACAGAGTTGTCTGGCTTGATAAATGTTTTCGGATTGGTAGAATGAAACATATTGGAATGTGTAAATTCATACTGGAAGATTCTTCTAAACAACACTGTAAAACATATCTATTCATTAATAGCTCATGGTTCACTTGTTTGTTTGTTTGTTTGTTTGTTTGTTTTTTCAAATTTCATTATGGATCTCTGATCTGATTTTAAAATTGATAATTTTGGTTTTGAAATTTTTACTGGTTTATCAAAGTGACTATACTGCCATTTCAGTAGTTTAGGACAGTATATTGCTTATGTTATTTCTACCATACTTTACATGACTAACACATGTAACCCACATCACAATAAATTATTTCAAAGTAAACGTCAATTAAAGCCAGTTTGTTAATCTTTTTAAAGTCAAAATCTATTGAATCAGTGATCAAAGACCAATAATATAATTTAGAGAAGCAAAAAATAACTTTCACATGCATGAGTACATGCATTAATCACTTCAGATTAATGAAACATATAGTTCAGAGTAATGGTGTATTCACACTTTATTTACAATGCCATGTTTTTGAGGGACAGCTCACCAAAAAATGAAAAATAAAAATTACCATAATTTCCTTACCTTGACCCTTTCCTTGACAAAAGAAGATATTTAATCTTCAAAAGAAGATAATGTGTTGAAAACAATAGAGCCAGAGGCGACACACTGGCTTAGTGGTTAGCACTGTCGCCTCACAGCAAGAAGGTTGCTGCTTCGAGTCACTGAATTAGTCGGCATTTCTGTGTGGAGTTTGTATGTTCTTCCTGTGTTAGCGTGGGTTTCGTCCGAAATAAGCTGAGACTACTCAAATGATTTGAGGAAAGTGATTTCCTCAGTTCGTTTGAGTAATGGGAAACTCAATTAATTGAGGTGACCAAATGTGGTCTCTTCATTCAATTAACTTAAGTGTTTAATTACATTCATTCATACATTCATTTTCTTTTCGCCTTAGTACCTTTATTAATCTGGGGTCACCACAGCGGAATGAACCGACAACTTATCCAGCATATGTTTTACGTAGCGGATGCCCTTCCACCCGCAACCCACCACTGGGAAACACCCATACACACTCATTCACACACACACACACACACACACACACACACACACACACACACACACACACACACACACACACACACTCATACACTACTGTCAAGTTTAGCATAACCAATTCACCTATACCACATGCCTTTGGATCTTTGGGGGAAACAGGAGCACCCTGAGGAAACCCACGCGAACACGGGAAGAACATGCAAACTCCACACAGAAACGGCAACTGATGCAGCCGAGGCTCAAACCAGCAACCTTCTTGCTGTGAGGCGAACGTGCTACCCACTGCGCCACTGCGTCCCCCATGTTTAATTACAGATAACTTAAATGTTTAAGTAAAGATAACTTAAAATGGCTAATAGACCTATACTTTACTTACTTCCAGGGCCGTTTATATCGAAGTTGATATTTAGCTGCACCATTTTGGTATTTCGTAACATATTTTTTTATGAGGTGGGTTGTTAGCACACTGCTCAACCCCCAAACTGGAGAACCAGGACATACACACATACACTACAGACAATTTAGCTTACCCAATTCACCTATAGCACATGTCTTTGGACTTGAGGGGGAAACCCATGCAAACTCGGGGAGAACATTCAAACTCCCAGAAACACAGAAATGCCAACTGACCCAGCTGGGGCTCGAACCAGCAGCCTTCTTGCTGCGAGGCAACAGCACTGCCCACTGCGCCAGCGTGTCACCCCTGAGTGTATATCAATGAAGAAAAATTTATAAAAGCATTTAAATATCCACTTACTATTTAACTTTTCTCTTTCATCAGATTTCGACAAAATTCAGCAACGCAAGCAAAATGACCACCTTGTGTCATATAACATTTATGGACCAATCAGCGCGGTTGTCAAGGCAGAATTTCAAGCGCAACCAATCATTTTAAGTTCAGAGGACTTAAAATAATAATTAAAGTTGTTGTTTTTTTGCTGCCTAATGAGTAAGTTAAACACACCTGTTTACGTTTTGATGCCAAAACTAGGTATTTTTAAATACCGTCAAGTTATTTTAACTTAATATATCTGTAGTAATGACAACAGCTGGGTTTACAGTGTAGGTGAATTGAATAAACTAAATTGACCTTAGTGTATGTGCGTGAATGAGTGTGTGTGATGTTTCCCAGTACTGGGTTGCAGCTGGAAGGGCATCCGCTGAGTAAAACATGTGCTGGATAAGAGACTACGCCAAAGGAAAATGAATGAATGAACAATGAAGCCATTAGCATTCATAGTAGGAAAAACAAATACTATGGAAGTCAATGTTTACAGGTTTCCAACATTCTTGAAAAATATTTTCCTTTGTGTCTGATGGAACAAAAACCTCAAACTGGTTTGAAGCAAATCAGGTGAAGAAACGGTGGCAGAATTTTCATTTTTGGGTGAACTGTCCTTTAGGACTTTGAAGTTTCAGTAGAGACTAGTCCACATGCTGTACCATGCAATATCAACAAATATGTAACTACCATGATATTATGATCTTCATTATCACTGTAAAATGTAATCAATTTAATATTAAGCATTTTAGCATACTCAAAATATGGACTTTGATTACCAGAATTTCCAATGTACCACAGTCGTTTTTAAAAGAGTCCAAACCCTTCTGTTTAATTGGTGCATAATTAGATTTTTCACATTTTCCACAGAAAGGAAAGAGTTAAAGCTCCTAAAAGATTCCAGAGATTGTTTGTGTATTAGGAGGCGTGGAACTTCCTGTGTCCAGTTGCTTCTTCAAACACACACGCTCTCTCACACAGACATACACACACTGTTACAGAATAAATGACCATGGTGTTATCAAGATGTCTGCGATGAGTCTGGATACATTGTCATTTCCACAGATAACACACGCACACACACACACACACACACACACACACACACACACACACACACACACACACACACACACACACAGTTACAGATTATAGGAAGATGAATGTTTGCTGATTAGCCTTGCTGTGATATGGTGTTTATGTGGCATTGTGTGTGCGACCACGTGTTCTAAACATGAGGGGGTTCGTTTATGACTATGTTTGTGTGGCTTTGTTTGTGAGTGTGTGTTTATGTGTGTGTGTGTGTGTGTACATAGGTAGAAATGGACTAGAAGCAGACAGGATGCCAGACTGTCTCCAGACAGGCTGTAGAGGAACTAATCATAAATCAGGTCAGATTAAAGAGAATCCGCCAACATGCTCAAAGCAACTCCACTAAACCCACTTTAATTTTCACACCTTTTCAGTCACTCAGATTTCACCCTATGTATAACTATTCAACATCCATTTCCAGAGGAGATAGGAACACATCCTCATTGTACCATTGTGTACTCATTGTGTCATCCAAACTGGAATTTATAAACAACAGCAGAACTAATATTTTTCATATATTAATTATGCTACGTTTTTTAAAGTACATTATAGGTAAATAATTAGATTGTTTCATATAGACCACTTCGAGGGATGTAAACAATAAAAAATGGTCCTAACGTCTTTCCTGTTTTATATTTTAATTTCTATGGCTTTAAAAGTTCCACATTTTGATAAATAATGTTATGAGAACTATTCTAACATCACATTATGATTGAATTGCCTCTTGTTACAGTTAGGAAATAGCTTAACAACAAGCAGAAAATGTCCATAGGTCAATGACATCACCACATTGAAATAGTCTATACAACCATTAAACAATAAATGTTTGCTAGAGTGTTCCTAACCTGCCGACCTATGTTCATTCATGTTAATAATAAATAAATACCAGAT
The DNA here is from genome assembly GCF_903798145.1 of Danio aesculapii. NCBI lineage: Eukaryota > Metazoa > Chordata > Actinopteri > Cypriniformes > Danionidae > Danio > Danio aesculapii. The sequence continues at coordinate 61,258,986 of NC_079439.1, forward strand.
TTCTTCATTCATTCATTCATTCATTTTCACCTGCTTTTCCGGGGCCAGATCACAGGTGCAGCAGTCTTAGCAGAGAACCCCAGACTTCCCTCTCCTCAGTCTATTCCTCCTGCTCCTTCAGGATCCTGAGGCTTTACCAGGCCAGTCGAGAGACATAGTGCCTTCAGCATGTCCTGGGTCTTCCCTGAGACCTCCTCCCAGCGGGGACATGCCTGAAACACCTCCCTAGGCAGGCGTCCAGGAGGCATTCGAAACAGATACCCGAGCCACTTCAGCTGACTTCTCTCGATGTGGAGGAACAGCGGCTCTACTCTGAGCTCCTCCCAGGTGACAGAGCGCCGCTCCCTTTCTATAAGGGTGCGCCCTGCCACCCTGTGCCACATGACCCAAAACTCATGTCTATAGGTGAGAGTAGGAACGTAGATTGACTGGTAAATCGAGAGCTTTGCTTTTCATCTCAGCTCACAACGGACATTACTGTTGCCGCTGCACCAATCCGCCTGTCAATCTCACGTTCCATCCTTCCCTCACTCGTGAACAAAACCAACAAGATACTTGAACTCCTAAGGACTTTCCTCCAACCTGGAGATGGCAAACCACCTTTTTCAGTGGAGCACCATGGCCTTGAACTTACCAGATTTTTTTTTTGGAAAAATTTCTCTTGTTTGTCATTATATTTGATGATTCACGTAATTCATGTTTCATGCTTGCAAATTCTGCTGAGGGAACAAAGTGTTCATTGACGCATCATGATTTCCGCTGTGCATTGTGGGACTTTTAAAGGAGTGGACCTTTCAATGCACTGGAAGAATTTTGCAATTGAGACAGCACTTCAAATGTCTTACGCCCTGATCAGTTAACTGATTACTGAACAAGGGTGCTGATTAAAGGTTGATTTATACTTTTGCCTGTTGCCGTGTCACAGACCTGACTGCACATGCACCTCACAAAATAGATGAGGCTATTGTACTTGACACATTCGGCTTTGTGATATTCTTTAAAATGACAAGGGGCAGTCAAAAAGGATGTGACCATGAAAATAGTTGGATAAACAGAAGTAGGAAGTTTCCGGAACCACGTCATATCATTAATACCATTCACGATTTTTAAACAAATTATTTTTATTATTTTTATAAATTATTTTAATGATTATAAAGATTTTCTTAACCATTCAATATATTTTTTAAATCAAATTTTGATGCATCACTTGCTTTTGATCATATCTCAGACAGTTCCACCTTTTAAAGTTTGTTAAAAAACTAATGACAACAGAACATGGGTTGCTCTGTAAATACAGTTGAAGTCAGAATTATTAACCCCCCTTTGAATTTTTATTTTTAAATATTTCCTAAATTATTTTCACAGTATGTCTGATAATATTTTTTCTTCTGGAATTTGTTTTATTTCGGCTTGAATAAAAGCAGTTTTTAATTTTTTTAAATCCATTTTAAGGTCAAAATTATTAGCCCCTTTAAGCTATATTTTTTTTCAATAGTCTACAGAACAAACCATCAATATACAATAACTTGCCTAATTACTCTAGTCTGCTTAGTTGTCTTGAAAAATATCTAGTAAAATAGTGTTTCCTGTCATCATGTCAAAAATAAAATAAATCAGTTATTAGAAATGAGTTTTTAAAAGGATTATATTTCGAAATTTGTTGAAAAAAATCTTCTCACTCAAAAAAGTACACATACAAAAAAAATACTAACTTATTTTTATTTAGCCCACTCCACAATTCATATAAGCCAATAATGGTTCAAAATTTCTGACCATTATCACCAATAAAGGTCATCAGGTCATCGATATATTGTAAACTGATGGGTTCAAATATCCGTTTCCAGTTATCAAAGAAACAATATGCTTCATTTTAGTTTTGTAACTATTAAATTGTTTTCGTTTTAAAATTGTAATACATACATCTGTGTAAAAACAATGAATGGTGGAAAAACATATTCTATAATTGTTTATTAAAACCACAGGTCTCCACTTTTGCCAGGGCCTCTCTTTTTGGTTTTAACAAACTTATCCCTCGAGTTTTTATAAACTTTTAAACAAAAACTTTCCTCCTTTTCCACTGCTGTTGCAATTTCTAGCCAAGAAGATTGGCCGTTTGGTTATCCCTATGATCAGGCATGGAAGGATCATAAGGATGTCTGTACAGGAATACCTATTTCAGACAAAATCTCTTTAAAGTGATTCATATTCATCTCAAATGAAAGCGTCACACGTACTGTTAACTCTAGTCTCAAAAAATTTTGTGTGCTCTGCCAGCCGAAATCATGTTGCGCGCACCCAAAGCCAACCTCTGCAAACACCACGATGACGTCCCAGTCGCCGCATGACTCAATCGATTTAGCGAATGCGGCGAGTATAAATCACCCTCAGTGACAGTTGCCGAAGCCTTCATTTCTCTGTGTAACCTTGAGGAAACCGTCATGTGCTTCACCAGGAAGCTGAAGGGGATCTGCAAATGCGAAGAGGTAGCTAACGCATGTTACTATGAGCTATTAGATATGCCAATGTGATTTATAGTAGAAACACACACACATAAACTCTCTCTCGGTTGCGCCCCCTCTCTGTCTGTTTATGATTGATTCAAAGTAGAAACTAGAGGATCTAACATGACCTAACTGAAAAAATTGTAGTCAAATATTGGGATCAGTCAGTAAACTTGGGATATGATCACAGAATTAGTGGGATAATCTATAGCAGTACCATGCAGAGACTTTTAAAATGGCATGTGCTGGAAAATCCGAATAGTGGGGGAGTAGATGGATCGAAAACTGAAGAGCGCTGGTGGAGGGGGGGCTGGTTTTTGTCTCTAAAAAGCTGCTTTGACACAATCTATAATATTCCTGCAGACACACAACGTCAAAAGATGTTAATATTAGGTTAAATTTAGGTCGCCAGCGTCTAAGGACAACATTATTTTGACGTCCAATAATGACGTGTAATGACATTGATTTTTTATTGATTTTAAGTTGTGTTGGAAAGTGACCAAAATCCAACATCGAGTTAACATCTTAAAATAAACATTATATAAAAATATCAAATACTGATATTTATTCATCATGATAGTCTGATAGACGACACATTGGTAACGTCCACACAGCATCAAGCTGTGATATCATTAGATGTTGATATTTCATTGTTTAGGTTGGGTTGGAAAGTACCTAAAATGCAACATCTGTCCTATGTTGGATATTGACCTCGGCCTGACGTTGGGTTCTGACGTCAACCTGATTTTCATTTCCAAACAAAATGCATTGTCCCACGACATTACGGTACAACATCAAGTTGACGTTATGTTGACATCCTGTGCCTGCTGGGATGTATCCTTTGACATAGTAGGAAAAGCAACTACTGTAGAAGTCAGTAGTTGCAGGTTTCCAACATTCTTTAATTTTGTGTTAATATATAAATAAAAATGGTTTTGAACAAGTGAAGGCTGAGTGAATGATGGTAGAATTTTGGGGTAGACTATCTCTCTGAGGGCTTAAATCTCAGTCACCATTCATTTTCATATCCTTTTTTATTATAACTATTTTATTTTAGTCAAGAAAAGTGAATGATTGCTGAGGTTGTCAATCTGTAACATTCTATCTATTGCATCGATCCCCATTAACAGCAGAAAACAAAAACACAACACAACTTGTAACATTTCATGTGCCATTGACAATGCCCTCCAGCTTATCTGAGATCAGACTCTCCGTTTCTCTCAGTAGATGAGGTTTAGATACAGATCAGGAGAACTGACCCGAGACCCACATGAAAGGCCAATAAACACTGTCTGAGCCGCTCAGAGGTGAAATGGCACTTCCTTTTCATCAGTTTGCTTCAAGGGCAGGCAGTTCCCAAATTCATTTCGGGGCCGTTCTTTATGGGAACTGTTAAATATAGTTTTGGAAAGGAGCAGAGGCAGGATAGTCAAACAGTTTACTGCACTTTTCCCTGCATTCTAGGTGGTCTGGCTAATGTTTCATGGTCATGTCTGACTAAAGAAATGCCCAGCTCCCACTCACAGCCAGATCTCTCAGTCTGCAGACAAACAGAACCACAAGTTCAGCTTCATGTCTGAGAAAATGCAGCCATACTTCCTACGTACAATATGATGCAAAATCGTATCGACTGTGTACATTTGCTGGATGAAAGCTGTAAAACACAAGGTTTCACAGTTCAAAAACTATATCGCAACACATATCACACATATTTAAAATATCTGAGCAAATAGTCTATGGTTTAAAAATGTTTTTATAGAAGTCTCCAATGCTCACTAAGGCAGATTTTGTTTCTAAGTTTTATGTTTTAATTAAATTTAAACACATTACTAAATTTCTCATTGAAACGATCATTCAGGAAATATTATGCCACACTAATTTGGTGCTCACTGATTTTCAGCTATTTTTCATTCTCAAGGGCAGCACGATGGCGCAGTGAATAGCATGTTTGCCTCACAGCACGAAGGTTGCTGGTTCAAGCCTCGGCTGGGTCAGTTGGCAGTCCAAAGACATGTGGTACAGATGGATTAGGTTGGCTAAATTGTCCGTAGTGTATGTATGTGTGTGATTGAGTGTGTACGGATGTTTCCCAGTGATGGGTTGCAGCTGGAAGGGCAACTGGATAGGTTGGCGGTTCATTCCACTGTGACGACCCCAGATTAATGGGGGGACTCAGCTGAAAAGAAAATGAATCGATGAATGAATTCGTTCTCATGTATTGATATTTCAGAATATTGTTGAAAACAGTATTTCTGGTTGATATGTTTGTAGAAACCAAGATGGTTTGTACATGTTTTATGTAGTTGAGGTTATATCACAAAAGTCATTAGTCAACCATATATATATATATATATACAGTTGAAATCAGAATTAGTAAACCCCATTAATTATTTGCCCCCCTGTTTATTTTTTTCCCCAATTTCTGATTTTATCAACACATTTCTAAACATAATAGTTTTAATAACTCATTTCTAATAACAGAGTTATTTTATCTTTGCCATGATGACAGTAAATGATATTTTACTAGATATTTTTCAAGAGACTTTTATACAGCTTAAAGTGACATTTAAAGGCTTAACTAGGTTAAATAGATTAACTAGGCAGGTAAGGGTAATTAGGCAAGTTATTTTATAATGATGATTTGTTCTGTAGACTATTGAAAAAAATAGCTTAAAGGGGCTAATAATTTTGACCTTAAAATATATCTTTTTTAAATTAAAAACTGCTTTTATTCTAGCCGAAATAAAACAAGAAAGACTTTCTCCAGAAGAAAGAATATTATCTGACATACAGTGAAAATTTCCTTGCTCTGTTAAACATAATTTGGGAAATATTTAAAAAAGAAAAAAAAATTCAAACGGGGTTTAATAATTCTGATTTCAACTGTATGTATGTGTATAGGTTGCATGAGGATTTAGCATTGGGCTAAATCCCTAAATCCCACCTCGTAAAATATTAGATGTTATAAAACACCAATATTATGCAGCTAAATATCAACAAATGGCCCTGGGCGTAAGTAAGGCTATATATTCCATATAGGAAAAAATAGACTACTTTTAAAAAGACTAATCTAGACTAATTTCTCTATTTTTAACAGAGATGTGGGTTTAGGTTTAATATGCCCATGTATATGTGAAATAATATTAAAATAATAAATCGCCAAGATATTAAAAATGCATTTATTTCCACTTTTATCAATGCTATAAACACTATAACAATAATATGATCTATAAATTCTGAATTAAGAAAAAACTTAATGTTCATGCCACTTTAAACTTATTTTAAATATTTAAATAACTGTATCATGTTTCAACTTAATTTTTTTAAGTTATAAATAATTGAAAGGGATAGTTTACCCATTTTTTAACCTCTATAGTAAAATAAAAACCATGAAACTCAATATAAAACTTAATCTTCATCCTAAATATAGACAGCAATTTTTTTCAAAGTGAAGTTGAAAATAAAATATAAAAGTGAAATATACAATTAATCACATGCCAAGAAAACTAAAAGGAAATAAAAACACAACAAAATACAGTAATATTCCAAATATATTCTTCTTTATAAAATACGGGTGTTTTTTGTCTCGTTAAGTGTGTGTTGAGGAAGCTCATGAACTAATTTGATTGATATATTTCCTCTCTCTTTCTATTGCTCCTTCCCTCCTTAAACAAAACAATCATATATCAGTAGTATCGCCAGCTTCATTCTATACATTTGCTCATACGCCTACAGCTCTTGTCAGTGTAGTTAAAGACGTACATCTACAGGAGTTTGTTTTTCCAGAGGGTTTGTCCTGCCTCCCTTCTCATTCAAAACGGATGAGCTGTCCCTCACATATTGTTTTATTCCTTCCCTTTTTAAATACTGCTTATCTTTATTCAATCTCAACTGCAATTTCCCAATTCAGTCTGCAATGTCATTGGCAGTAGATTTATGAGCCGATTTATGACCTACAGTATAGTGTCAGCAGAGCTAATTTAAAACTCGACAGACTGTTGAGTAATAATATTAGAATCTGTATTATTATTACAGCATTTTCTCCCCCAGCCTTAGTTGTGTATTTGATTCATGGACTTATATTGCACTGGAGGAAAAAGTATATAATAGACCCCTTAATAGTCCCTCCAAGTTTTTGTAAGTTCAATAGTTCTCTAGATTGAGACTTTTTTAATCAAGCATTATGCTATAACATAATATGCTATCACATAATCAGTCCTTTAAGGCAGAAAATATGTATAAATGAAGAGTTCAGATGCAAAAACCTCTAAATCCATCAGACCTCTTTTTTTTTGTAAATTAGCATTTTCTATCAGGCTCCTATAATTAGGTTCAGAAGTTTTATTTTATAGTTAATTATAAGGTTATTAGCTAGTAAATAAAATATATGTTTTACAAAAATATCACTTTAGACAATTCTTTGGTTTTAACAAGGTCAATTTTCTTTTCAAAACTAGATAAATCCACTTGTGCTTTTTTTAAAAACCTCTAAATCCACCTATTGGGATGAAACAGTGTAATTAGTTGAAAAATCACTAAAGATGCAATTACAAATTATTTTACCAAATGTAAACCACCTAAAATTAAAAATACATAAATCTGTCAAGTAAGTGGTGGTTCATTCCGCTGTGGTAACCCCTAATAAACTAGGGAAAAAGTAGAAGGAAAATTAATGAATGAAATTGTCAAGAGCATTAATCAATAACATTAATTTAACATTAATTAAATCTTAACAATCTGTTGTCATTTCTGATATTTGAGATTTAGATTTAATGTAAATAGAACAATGCAAACACTGTAAACTTTGTAAACTAAGCTTGGTAGATTCAAATAATGTAGTGTAAAAACATTGTGAAACATCACTATCTGTGCATTGTCCATTAATATAAAAAGCTTATCCGACATATATGTATGAAATAATATAAATAATGTATAGTTTTATACATTTTATATATCTTTAAAAATATATATAACATTAGTAAATAAAACACAAGGCCTACTAGCTAAAAAGGGGATGTCTCATGTCATTCATTCAATGTCTTGGTCTCTTTTTTGTCTATTGATTATCCTCATAGCACCCATGTGGGATAAAAGAACGGCATCTTAACTTTGTCTTTTGTGAAACAGAGTTGCCGTTTAATTTATAGTAAGTCGAACTCATTCAAAGTAGCGTCACTGTGCAAAAAACGTTAAGAATGCATGCTTTACTTCCGACTGTATAATGTGTTTACTTTTTCTTATAATGCACAGAGTTTTGAGGTAAGGGATGTTTTCATTTGCCATTCACTGACAGTCGGACAAGCTCATCCAGTTCATCAAACTCCGTTGTTTAAAATCGAAATCAAAAGTGGGATAAAACATTCTCCTCATAAAAGCCGGCGTATCAGCGCGTCGTTACATTAAAACATATGATTCTATTCGCGCCCTCTGATTGGTTTTCGGGATATAGCGGATTTTGCTGTCAAAGGCAAGTGCCGTTTAGAGGTTTTTGCCAACAAACTGTTATTCTTAATGTGCTGACGTTGGGATTTAGATGATTTGAAGCAAAAATATTTGTTGAACATATACTACGTGCCTAAAGCATTCGTTCAATGTCATTATCTCATTTTTGGCAGAAGTGGCACTTAGTGGCTTTTGCATCTAAACTCTTCAAATATCCCAGCAAAATCATGGAGGAACAGACTTATATTTATAGGTAATTTTTTTTCCATTTCAGATAATATTTGTTATCAAATTGTAAAATTAAAACAATGCTTTAGATCAGAGATGCCCAAACTAGAGCCCGCGGGCCAAAGTTACCAAGGTAACCTATGATTTGGCCCAACATCCCATCTGAGAAGGGAGAGGGAGAATGATGGGGATGGTTTCGAAATTATCCATTCAAATTTAATGTAACCTTTCGATTTCGATTTGGTTTGTTTGTTTTATTATTAAAAGCTAACTGAAATTAAATGTTTCAATTAAATGGTGTAAATTAACCAGATTTAGTGTAAATGTACATACTGTCACCTGACAATGCAGAGACTTTGGTGAGCAAATCAAGCCAAAGACAGATTCTGCTTGACTAGTGTATTCAGCATTGAACTCCACTGTGTTATAAATGTGATTGTTTATTTTTTTATTGCTATAAGTTATCATTTTAAAAGTTATACTGCATTAGTTAATACAACTAACTAATAGTACAATTTGCTTATCCCCAATGACGGTTGGGTTTAGGGGGGGGGGTTGGGTGCCACGCCTCCTTTTAAAAATCTTACATTTTTGTATGACTGAACTCGTATAAATTAGCCTGTCAACAACGTAACAACGTAATTAACTGACAACAACGTAAAATAGTTACATATCCTTGTGAGATCAGGTTGAGGGATTGGCACATAAGCGAAGCAAAGACATGTGTACCTGCAAAAGACATTGTTTAGTCCACACTGGCGTTTCACCCAGCATTTCTGAACAACTCTCCCTCCACACTATACTGCTGAAAATGCAAATCACGTGACCACACACACACACTGGCATGTGCTGCATCGATGAGAGCTGTGCACGTCGGACTGTTCATCAAGGATCTACCGCTGGATCTAATCCCATATATTTGTTAAGTGTGATACTTAATTCATCTTGTTGTCTATATCTAACGACATATTCCCCAACTTTGGTCTTTTGAATCTATTACTTGTTCTCAGGTAACGTGTTTTGGCTGAGCGCAAAGATACGTTAATATATTAAGTAATGTAACCACGTACACTGATTCTGCACATTTGACTGATTGCTTACATTCATTTCCTATAATGTATAAACTTATTGTACGTTATACTTTTATAAAGGCCATAATTGAATATTAAAACTGATATTCAGCAAAAGAGAGGGTAAGTTTTATATTTTTTAATGAAAATGAAAGGAGGCAGTTATGTTATAGGCTCCGTTTTGTTATAAATATGCATACAGTGAAGATGATGGTCACATAAATATGTAGCTACACGACGCCTCAACATTTTTGGTGTCTGTTAAGTTGTTAATATCAAAATGAAAAAAGGCAGTTCCTCATATCATGTTTTCATTTTATTGTTAAGAAAGTGAAACAACGTAGCCAGAGTAATATGAATGGCGATATGAAGTACACCGTTTTCTTTGAAGTTTTACCTGACGTGTCTTGGTAGCTTGTTTTCCATATCAAACTTGCAAAGTCTGAACTTACAAGGAGAGGATGCATAACTTGGCTTAGGCTACTAATATTGAGAAAAAAGCCCAAATCAGATAGGTGAATGTCTGCAGCCCCGCCTCCGCCTTCAGATGTCTCCATTTTCCCCCATCCACACTAACACGGGATCAGCAGTGTTTAAAATGAAAACGGCCTCTTCAGCGTTTTCAAAAAGGTTAGTTTTTAATGCTCGAAAACGAATGGCGTCACCATAGCAAACCATATGCGTTTTAAAACTAAAATGTGTTAGTGTAAACAGGGCCTGAGTGAGTGTGTATGGGGATGTTTTCTGTTTGATGGATGAATATAGTGTGGATACCCATTCATTTCCTATGGTGGTCTCATTTGACCGGGAACACCACGGGTGTAACAAGGTTGATTTAAACACTCAAAATTCAGTGCATAGTGTGGAGGATACATTTAACTTAAATAACATTAATGTTAACAAAGTTGTTAAATAACAAGATGTTGTTTAACTTAACATTAACGTTAACAAAGTTGAATAAACACCATAATTAATGTATTAATTGTTTGTTCATGTTAGTAAATACATTATAACATTAACTAATGGACCATTATTTTAGTGTTAGCGATAAACATTTTTCCCCTAATAATTTATGTATGGTAATTCAAACAAATATAAATTGCTTCTGTGCAGTTTTTTTTTTCTCAGGTTGACAAAATCTTTTAATAAATTAGTAAAAGACACTTAACCAAGAAAGTTGAAGAATTTTTAGAATTCTACTAAAGGGCCTTTTACTTGAAATCAATCAATCAAAACACTAATCACTAGATGGCCAATGCCATGTAGCAGATTGTGTACAATAGGTTTTAGGCCAAGTTTTGATGGTCTTTAAAATTAAGAGGCCTTAGAAGTTTGGCTTTTTAGGGTTAAGATGTGTGAGGAATGCAGGAGAGGGCGCTGAGAGGCAGGTCAGAGTGTTGGCGGAAACACTACTGAGGGTTCAGGATGGATTTGTTCCTTCTCTCCGCAGATTAGCCTCCAAAATGGCCATGCTGTTTGCACTCACATGCACTGATAAGCACCATTAACAGGGTGCTAATCCTGTCGCGCTCCGCATTCAGATTCACACAGGCGGGAAGGAGGGGAGGGGTGGAGGGGGAGAGTGACCGGCAGACAAAACTCAGTGTGGGACAGAAGGGAAGCCAGTATTATCACTGGTTAATAATTATTTCCATAACTCATAAATACCAGGACTGAACACACATCATGCGTGTAGAGATTTGAGTTTTTATAAGCTTGTGTTATTCCAGTGATGCCACTTGTGTCAGATTTAGAATTTTGATGATTATTAATGTATAGGGAATGAATCTCTCCATTTAGCTGTTGCAGTTGTTACCCCCGGTGAGTTTGAAAGGACAGCTCATTTGGCCTGCTGTTTTGGTCTCGATGAAGGAAAATTGAGAGCAGATCTTGGATGAGTTACAAAACTGTCACTGTCCAGCAGGGGCGTTGCTAGACATAAAGCTCTACTGAGGCACAGCTCGCCCTAAAAAAAAAAAAAAAAATAATTACAAAAAAATATATACGGTAATCTGTATGAATACTTTTGTTATATATAAGTTGATGTAAATTGACTGTAGAAAGGACGTCAACTAATCAGTTTGTGGTGCTCAGAAAAAAAAGGAATTCAATAGCCAGTCAGATGCTTGTTCATGGTACTGTTATTGCCTATGAGGACCACAAAACCTTATGTTTGCAATAGCTAAAAATAAAATGTATGGGTCCAAATTGCAATTTTTTTCTAGTTTAATTATTTGAATATTAAGTAAAGATTTTGTTAGTAAAATGTAATGGTAAGTAATTTGGCCAACTTTAAAGATAACTTTCTCTATGTTTTGATTATTTTGAACCCTCAGATATCAGCTTTTCAAATAGGTAGTAATAGCATCTCGGGCCAAATATTGTCATACTCAGCTTTTAGATAATATTTAAATATCAATTTAATAAAATGTACACTAATGACTGGCTTTGTGGTCCAGAGTCATGTTTAACATCTTGAAAAAACATAGGCACTATGAGCCAATGAAAATAAGCTCATATTACACTCAGAAATAAAGATACAAAATCGGTCACTGGCGCAGCGCTTTTTCAAAAGGTACAGTTTTGGTTTTAAAAGGTACAAATGTGTACCTCACAGTACCTTAAGGGAACAAAAGTGGTACTGATGTCCACCTATATGGTTTTGAAAAGGTACAACCCCAATGAAAGATTTTGTACCTTTATTTCTGAGAGTGTAGGCAAGATTAAAGAGAATTTTATTTAAAATTAAACTATCTCTGCTCAACTCATGGCCATAAAGGTCTGTGAAAACATTGAAATCACCACTGGGTGGTGTTAACAGGTTTTTAAAACTTCTGTAATCAAACAGCGTTTCACACAGCTTTCATGTCATATGGTAGATCTCATCGTTCTGAAAAACTGTGCCTCTAGAACCACTGATGCCAATCAAAGTGTTTATTAAATAGACATTTTATGTATACTTTTGAAAACTAGTGCAAATTAGTTAAATCTTTTTTTCTTATTTGAATTCTAAGCAGTTTTTAATTGAACATGTAAATGAGATCAATGTGACAGTGGCTAAGTGGTTAGCACTGTTGCCTCACAGCAAGAAGGCCTCTGGTTCGAGCCCCGGCTGGATCAGTTGGCATTTCTGTGTAGAGTTTGCAAGTCCTCTTTGTGTTGGCGTGTATTTTCTCTGGGTGCTCCGGTTTCCCCCCTACAGTTCAAGACATGCGCTATAAGTGAATTGAATAAATTAAATTGGCCGTAGTGTTTGAGTGTGTGTGTGTGTGTGTGTGTGTGTGTGTGTGTGTGTGTGTGTGTGTGTGTGTGTGTGAATGAGAGTGTATGGGCATTTTTCAGTGCTGGGTTACAGCTGGAAGGGCATTCCCTGTGTAAAATATATGCTGGATAAGTTGCCGGTTCATTCCGCTGTAGTGACCCCTGATGAATAGGCACTAAGCTGAAGAAAAATGAATGAATGATAAGATTAATATGTCTCAGTACAGAGTATGAAAAATACATTCACTATACAGTCTCTGAAAACAGTTCTTAACTGTTATTGTTTACATCTCAAAAAAAATCTTGTTTTATTGATGTTTACATGTTTTGTAGAAAAACAACAACAACTGATTAAGAAAAAGATTTTTGCCATGTAAAATCTGATTGATATGAATGTTGCTCCAGGAATAATGAAGAATGCTTTTTCTAGGAACATGTCCTGCTTGTGTAAATCTTGTTAAACGTGTGTTTACTGCATCACAGCTTTCAAGACTCTCTTCATAAACATGAAGATTTGAACATTCAGACTTAATACTATGGTTTGTGTCAATACCCAGAATTATTTTGGACATTCATTTTGGACATTGTTAGGATTTGCTCAACGGATTCTACTGCCCAGACGGTGCCTTCTTATCTCACGACCCCTCAGAATCATCAGTAGACCCCGTGTAATTCTCTCCATTAGAATGTGGTCTGACCAGTTGAGTAAAAAGCCATTGGTCATAAGTTCATTAGGTGTCCTGAGGCACATGTCAACCCATTGCAATTTACATTATTTATGCCTGTCGCCTTGAGTCATTAGTCTCTATGACTATAATCAAATTGTGCAATGCTGTTAGAGTCGCTTAACAAATGAAGACTAAGACGACTCTAGATGCCTCATTGATTTAGATGTCTGAGGGTCGGTTGTCATGGTATGGAAGAGCGACATGATGACAGTGTGTGTGGTTCTTGTTTATGTGGTTTACGAGGACACAAAATTGTATAGCCGTATGACCAGTTGCGTTTTATTAATGTGGATTATGAGGTCATTCCTTGTGTCCTCGTAATTCAAACTACTTAAATCATACTTAATACATACTACATAGTTTGCTGTGAGACTTGGTTTTATAAGGTAGGGCCATATAATATGTTTTTTACAGGATAAAATACATTACACTCAAGAGTCCTTGTAAACCTTATATACAAGTACTTATGTGTGTGTGTGTTAGATGCATGCGATGCCAGATTTTCTGCCAAATCCATCACATACAGCGGTGTATCAGCTTTCTACATGAACTCTGCTCATCTATAGATCTGTAGTTTTAGACAAGCTCAAACTGAGTTCCCTGTGTCTGTGTGTGCATGAACCCAATAGGCCCCAGAGAGCTCTTCAGTCCGACGTTACAGAAAAATATTGGACATAGGACACCTAAGATCAAACTCCATTACATTAAAGAAACATTAGACGCAGTAGTTAAGGAGGGAACGGCTCGATCCATTTACATGTCAAAGATGGGGGAGCGCAGTCACAACCAATTACATTGACGAAGCAGTCTGACTGTCTAGGGCTTTTTCTTCTTGTCCTCTCTCTCTCTCTCTAATATTCATTTCCTTTGTTTTGTGAGTGAATATTGCGTGTAGCATTTCCCTTCTTCAGCAGCACTATCTGAGTGCTAAAGGCTTGTCTGAGCTGTTTGTCACAACCACATGTGAGGCTGCACTTCACTTGGCAGTTTCCATCTGTCTGATGTCAAGGTCTCCGTGTGATTGTCAGCATAGCTCCGCACAGCTGCATTTGCAAAATAACACGGGGGAATGAAAATATGAGCAGCATTTCATAAAGAATCAAAGTAAATGCTTCTAAGTAAAGGTTGAGAGAGAATCCATTTAATTTAAAATTTTTGATTCTGTTTTTGTCATATTAGACTGTTAAAATATCCTTAATAACCGGTTTCATATTTTGTGATGTACTTTTTTTATTTTTAATGGTTATGAATTGGGTTATGATACTTTTATCTCTGCTCTGTTGACTTTTGATGTTGAAAATACAAATGTGCAATTTAATAAATGGCTTTTATTGACATTTTAATAGGTTGAAGCAATATATTGTATAAGAAATAATATGGAGAGAATCTAAAAAGTCTTTAAAAAATTGTGGAAAAAGTACTGGCAGTTTCTTATCAGGTTTTTGTGCTGTAATTTAAACCAATAACCCAGCCGATATATCACTTTAATTATTAAAAATGGCACCTTTTCAAACCTTTTATCATCAAAAGTTGTTGGAGGACAGATCAAGGTCTCATGATGTAACTTAAAAGCATAAATAAAAATAAAAAAAACCTGCATAAATCACAAATTATAGAAAACTGTTAATTTACAGGGACGCCACAGTGGTCCAGTGGGTAGGACAATTACATCACAGCAAGAAGTCCGCTGGATTGAGCCTCAGCTGGGTCAGTTGGCATTTCTGTGTGCATGTTCTCCCCGTGATTACGTGGGTTTCCTTCAGGTGAATTGGGTAAGCCATATTGTCCGTAGTTTATGAGTGTGAATGCGAGTGTATGGGTGTTTCCCAGTGATGGGTTGCAGCTGGAAGGGCATCCGCTTTGTAAAACATATGCTGGATAAGTTGGCGGTTAATTCCGCTGTGGTGAACCCAGATTAATAAAGGGACTAAGTCGAAAAGAAAATGAATGAATGAAAGAATGTTCATTTACAAATATTTTTTATAGTGTAAACATATTAAGCATATAATTTACATATAAAATGAGTACAGACCTTTCATGACGATGTGTTTAATTTCAGTTTTCTGATTGCTTTTTTATATTTTTGTGGGTCTAAAGTGAAAATATGTCCATCCATACATACAGTTGAAGTCAGAATTACTAGCCCCCCTGAATTATTATTCCTCCAGTTTATTTTTTTCCCCAATTTCTGTTTACTGAGAGAAGAAGATTTTTTTTAGCACATTTCTAATCATAATAGTTTTAATACCTCACCTCTAGTAACTGATTTATTTTATTATTGCCATGATGACAGTAAATAATATGTTAACTATGTTAATTAGGTTAACTAGACGGGATAGGGTAATTAGGCAAGTTATTGTATAACGATGGTTTGTTCTGTAGACTATTGAAAAAATAATAAAATGGTTAATGGTTAATAAATAAATAAATTAAATAATAAATAAGTAACACGGTTAATAAACTGGACCTTAAATGTTTTTTTTTTTTTATTAAAAGTGCTTTTATTCTAGCCAAGAAAAAACAAATAAGACTTTCACTAGAAGAAAAAATATTATCAGACATGCTGTGTTAAAGATTATTTGGGAAATATTTAAAAAAGAAAAAAAAAATTCAAAGGAGGTTTAATAATTCACATTTTATCTGTACATGCATACATACACACATACACATGTACATACATAGAAAAAACAGAACGTGTAAAAAAGCATTTTAATTTTAAGTAACTTGTTAAAACTATGTGAGCATGAATTGCAAAACCATACGTCCTAAGTAGAGCCAGAAAAAATCTACGAACATTTTTTGCTATTTCTGCGCAGAATATATAAAAAAATATGCGTATTTGTGCGAAATGATTTTGGGTATCATAGCTTAATATAAATACAGCTTAAAAGCTTAATAATTTTATAATAATTTATTAATACTTTTTTAAAAACTTTTTTTTAATGTTCACAATGCAAGTCCTATTAGATCCATTTATTTGATAAACAAAGCAAGTCTCTCATTTGATACAATTACCATATATCTTCTAAAAGACAGAAATTATTACTTTAAAAACTGTATTGTATAAATCATATGAACATATTTGTATTAGTCATAAATATTATTGAAATGAATAAAAGATATGATATTTTGAATAAAAAAATGAATAAATATAAATGTACACATTTACACACAACTAAATAAATAGACTCAATGATGGGCTGAGAATCTGTGGAAATCTGCAAATTTCTGCATGCATAGATTCTGTGTGAGCCTAGTCAAAAGTGTTAATTTTTGGTAATTGAGATTTATACACCACCTGAAAACTGATTAATCTTTCCATTGATATTTGGTTAGGAAAGGACAATATTTGGCTGAGATATAATTATTTTAATATCTGGAATCTGAAAAATCAAATATTGAGAAAATCACCTTTACAGTTATCCAGATTGAGTTCTTGGTAATTCACATCAATAATCAAAAATTACAGAAAGCATTTTACTGCATTTTAAAATGTCTTCATGGAAGATAATCTTTACTTAATATTCTATTCCTCATACCTTTGGAGTGTGGGGGAAACCAGAGCACCCGAAGGAAACCCACGCCAACACGGGGAGAACATGGAAACTCCACACAGAAATGCCAACTGACCTAGCTTGGACTCAAACCAGCAACCTTGCTACGTTGCTAATCACTGAGCCACCATGCCATCCCAATTTTGACACAAATAAGATGCAGCATGAGAGTTTTGTGGTCAAGGGTACTATCCTATAAATATTGTGCAATACTCTAAAAGCACACATCTGTTTATAAAACTTCAAATAACGTTAGTACAGAAACAAATTTCTATGTATTTACGTCGCATTTGACCTGAAATATTCCTTTAAGTCATGCTTGACACATTAAAAATTAATTAATAAATAAATCACAATCCAGTGCGCAGTATTTAATGTTGGCCCTTTTGTGTCCTGATTTGATGATGGTGTAAAGCAGGTTAAATGGGTTAAGATTCTTAGCCATCCCAAAGCCTTTGGAGCCATTCCTTAATAATCCTTTTCACCCCCTGAGACATTATTGCCAGGTTTAGCCGGATTTACCTCACCCGATAGCAGAGCTGACCGTGTCAAAATAGTCACCATTTCAGAGAAAAAACTCATAACAACAGCAAAGGGAACAGTGACACAGACTTAGACGGAGATTAAAAGACACGAAGGCTGATAGATGGTGTTGGAGGGCAAAATGTTGGATAAAGCTTCGCATCCCAAAATGAAAAGCTTGTTTCTTGTCTGTGGGCCCTCAGTGGAATAACAGCAAGCCTGATGAGGACTCCTGTGCTGTGTAATCCTGAAAGATCAATTTATGTCCCTGCCACCAAATGGCCTATATTTCATCAGCTTTAAGAAAGCAGTTTGGCCATTTACATATAACAGTATACTGCGAGACGAAGGTTCTGTTCATTTTTGTTTGAGTGCATGGAGAAGATTTGTTTAATCTGAAGAGCTGATTAAAATTGTCACTGCTGCATTTGTTCCTAATATATTTTGTCATCATTTGGTCAGTGACAGACAATACATTTTTTTCTTTTCTTTTTGAGACACCTCTCCATTAGGATGAGATACATTTCTGAATGATCCTGAAAAATGTATACAAGGCATGTATCTAAGAAATTGTTAGGATGTAGCTTTTATAGAAAAAATATATATTTCTTAGCATTTTCTGTTTGTAAAGTTCTTCATTTTCAATGAAGTTTAAGTCACTTTGTTTCACTTTTACTATTCATTTGTTCGTTCATTTATTTATTTATTCTTTTTTTTTTGGGACATTTTCTTTATTTTAATATTCCTAAATAATATAAATTTAAGCTTTAGGTTTTTAGGACTCCAGTTTGAATGTATTAATAAAAATAATAATCAGAAAAGATGAATATTAAGTTCTTTTTTAATAGTTTCATCTAATAGAAATGCTAATGATGATACAAATTCTTTCAGACTCTCATGATTATGCCATTAAGTCTGATTTAATATACAATAGTGTTATATATATATATATATATATATATATATATATATATATATATATATATATATATATATATATATATATATATATATATATATATATATATATATATGTTTTTTGTTATTCTTATTTTTTATTTTATATTTTTTACAGAATGACAAGGCAAAGCTGAAGTAAGTTAACCCTATGAGTCCATTGAACTTATATTATGTTAAACTGACTTAAAACAGCTTGCGTAACATATAAAACTAAGTTAGAACATGATTAATTTGGTTTAATGAGTTGCAATGAACTAAAAAATATGCTGTCATGACTAATTGATCATATAATTTTTTTACAGTGTAGGTCATGATATTTTTATTACAAAATGGTCACCTTGGAATTAAAGGTTCTATCTGTGTTCTAAATGATTTTGAGATATAGAGCTTTAAAGTTTTTGCATATAGCAAACAATACATGTATAACTGTTCTGTTTCATAGATTAACATGACAGAGACCCTAAATGTACTGTAAATGTAAATTATCAACATTCTCTTAAATTTGCAAATTGGGGTTAAAAAAGAAAAGAAAAACAGGGCAAATGCTGATAGACCCTTCTAATTCTAAAAAAAGTCATTTTCCGCTTGGAATAATAAGGTTCTGTCTGGCAGATCATTAATTGAAGCATTACTTATCAAGAAATAAAAATCACAAAAAATAAAAAATGGTGTTGTAACAATATGTTGATGCTTGAGAAAGTGAATTTTTTGCTTTCTATAACATTTATTTAATGTTTAATGTGCAGCTTTTAATTTTGTGTAATTAATATGGTCACATTTATTGAATTTCATGTTTTATATGAACCATTGAAATATGTTTATTGAATTATATGCTTCATGAATTAAATTTGAAAGTATCTCACGACCAATACATGAAAGTATTTACCCTTCAAGGCTTAATATTGAATTTACAGACTTTAAACGGAAACAGACAATGAGCAAATGAGTTTAATAAACACTGAAAAACATTTCACTGACTATAAATACACAAATAAAAACATTTCACATTTAATATATAACATTTTTTAATAACTGTGTCTTTTTCAACAATGTAAAATTTTATATTTCATCTCAATGACGAAAACTGCTTCTAAATCATCACATTTATCATTTATCTTTTCAGTTTCAGTTTTCTTCTCAATTTTGCTTGGTGCAGCATTACTTAGTAGACTCTGATTTTGTGTTTCTTTCAAGACTTCACACACTGATGATTGGTAATAAGCTAGTTTGGCATGCTGTCCTGGGAGAGAGCCTTGAGCTCATGAGATCCTCAAGCCCGGGGCTCCCTCCTGTTGCAGGGCGAGAGGGGAGTTTGAGCTCAGGTAGATCTCGAGAACCCCCCCACCCCCTCCTCCTCCTGATGCTTAAGGATTGCTATGAGAGAGTGTTGGAATTGACTTTGGTTTAGTCAATTTACTTATGTCTCATGTTTTGGACTGTGCGAGGAAACCGGAGGACCCAGGGAAAACCCACGTGAGCACGGGGAGACATGGACTCCACACAGAAATGCCGACTGACTGGGTAGAGCCCTGAACCAGAGGCATTCTTGCAGTGAGGCCACAGTGCTAGCCACTGGGCCGCCATGCTGCCCTATAGAGGAAAAAGAGGATAATAGAGAGTGGAAGGGGGGATTCTTCAAGATGAAGATGACTAAAAGGTATGATGCTTGGTTATTTATTCTGAGTTAGGAATCGTCTGATTGGTGGTTCGTATATTAGTTTGACTCGGGGCCAGCTATGTCAATCAAAAGCACGTGATCCTCTCGAAATTAGTTTAGGAATAAACTTCACTTCTGGTCTTTCAACAGAGCAGTCTGGTGAAATTACAAAGAAAGCTGATCCTGATGGTCTTTGTGCGTGCATTCGAAATGCTGATTGGCTCACAGAAAGAACCTTATAGAGCCAAGCTAGAGTTCGACTTTGTAGATAAAACCTTTTTGATTTTTTTTTATTTAAATAAAAAGTTTTAAAATGTAAGCAACTTATACATACATCACATAATTTAAATAAGTTGTCATTTAATAAGAATATGTGAATAACTCAATTTTGACAAAAATGTCAGATAGAACCTGATTCTAAGGTGACGAAATATATAAAATAAACATTTGAAAAAGATTATTATTATTTTAATGACACATAATATGTCTGTATGCAAGATGAGTACACTCATATTCAAATTAATTCACATTCATATTCACGTTCACGTTCTTTTGATTAGTTAGAACAGAGGCGTTCTTGATTAATCAAATACTGTAAAATGGTCTTTAACAGTTGGTTGCACAAACTTGAACCAGATGGATTTCACACTGGAGGTGTTTGATCACTCCAGCTTTGCTAATTTAGTTCCTTCTATGCTAAACAATGTTCTCTTTTGTCCTGTGCTTACGATGCCTGGAGCCTTGGAAGCCTGCAGAGCCTCTAATTGTGCCCCTCATTGATTCTTGGCTCTTATAATAATGAAGGCTATGTATTTGCAGAGGCTTTGAAGCATTACTCTACATTTCATTGAACCTGGCACATGGCCTTCGATGACACTGTTAAAGCGCTTAAGACAGATAGAAACTGTGATTATGTCGCCAGGGAGGGTCATCGCTGTTCAGATCAGAGCGAGGTGACAAAACCAAAGTGTTCCAGTCACCTGCTTGCGATAAGAAGATCTGGTGGTGTGAAGGTGGAGGTTAGTTAAGTGTGTGTTTGTGTGTGTGTGTGTATTCTGTCAGAAAAAAAGGTACAAATACTGTCACTGGGGTGGTATCTTTTTAAAAGGTATTAATACAGTGTGTACCAATTACTATGTATCATAAAGCATGATTTATGAGGACCTAAATAAGTATAATGACACATGTTCAAAAGTAAAATAAAAAAAGTAAAGTTTACTTCACTTAAATATTGAAGTTGTCTTAAGTCAAGTTAAAGCTCACAAAACATGACAATACAACTGTAATGGTTTAAGTGAATCCAAATACTGAAGTTGACTCTCTCATTCACACACACACACACACGAAAACTCTACAGGCAATTTAGATCATTCAATTCACCTATAGCGCATGTCTTTGGACTGTGGGGGAAACCGGAGCACCGAGAGGAAACCCAAGCAAACACAGGGAGAACATGCAAACTCTACACAGAAATGCCAACTGGTCCGGCCAGGACTCGCACCAGCAACCTTTTTGCTGTGAGGCAACAGTGCTAATCATGGAGCCTCCGTGGACAATGTTCATTTTATGAACCATGGCTTATTTAATACTAAAAACAGGTTTTTGAAGTCTACAAATACAAATTTCACTAAAGAAGCAGGTATCTGAGAAGAACCTCAGACAAACACACACCACAACATTACAATGAGAAAATGGCGGTCGGTGTTACCAGACACAATTGAATGCTAAAACCTCCATACTGATCCCAAACCCACCCAAATTTTGGTAACCGGCTTAAGCCTTTTTTTTACCAGCGCAATCAAATTCTAAACCTGCAGAAAGACATTCTGACGTCATGCAAAAGTAAACAAATTCAAATTTAAGTAAAAGTATTAGAAAAAAAAAAAAAAAAAAAATTATATATATATATATATATAGTTCATTTACTTTATCAAAAGCTATTTGTTTTCATTTGCATATATTTGTACTTTTTAAAGCTCAGGTGTTTGAAAAAATTAACTAACATTAAAGAGTTAATTAATATACAGTTGAAGTCAGAATTATTAGACCCCGTTTGAATTTTTACTTATTTTTATATTTCCCAAATAATGTTTAACAGAGCAAGGAAATTTTCACAGTGTGTCTGATATAATTTTTTCTTCTGAAAAAAGTCTTATTTGTTTTATTTCAGCAAAAATAAAAGCAGTTTTTAATTTTTTATAAACCATTTTAAGGTCAAAATTATTAGCCTCTTAAAGCAAATTTTTTTTCATCTTTCTAATTAAAAATATTATTTACTGTCATCATGGCAAAGATAACATAAATCAGTTATTAGAAATGAGATATTAAAACTATTATGATTAGAAATGTGTTAAAAAAAGCTTCTCTCTGCTAAACAGAAATTGGAGAAAAAAATAAACAGGGGCTAATAATTCAGACTTCAACTGTATATGAGTTCAGCTGACTTTTCTTTGTAACTCTAATAAGTTCAGCCAAATAAAACTTTGATATACAGTATAAATTATGTCAAAACATTTGATCCAAATAGGTTAACTTGTCAAAGTTGTCATTACCAATTTCATTTTTTTACTGTGCCTCGTAAATCAAAAGTTTTAAAGCATACTAAAAAGTGCTTATTTATTTTCAATTTTTTGAGATTTCATTTTAAAAAAATTAAAAATAAAATAAAAACACCAAATTATTTTTACCTGAAATTTAAAATGCAAACAGTTTTTCTATTTTTGGATTTGGAGATTTAGATTGGGATTGGGTTCAGGGGGAAATGTATATATATTATTTTGTTGATGTTAAAATTCACAAAAATTCTAATAATTGTGTGTGCATGTGTGCGTGCGTGCGTGCATGTGTGTGTGTGCACATGTGTTGTGGGTGTAATTTGTTTCTGTTTAACCAAATATCCCACAGGGATACTAAAGCCTGACACTGTGACATTTAGGTTTAGTGGATAGAAAATAATGTGAAAATACATTATTTTCTTGTTG
This sequence comes from Danio aesculapii, assembly GCF_903798145.1. NCBI lineage: Eukaryota > Metazoa > Chordata > Actinopteri > Cypriniformes > Danionidae > Danio > Danio aesculapii. The sequence goes on from NC_079439.1 coordinate 61,281,890, forward strand.
CATGAAAGCATGGATCCATCCTGCCTTGTATCAGTGGTTCAGGCTGCTGGTGGTGTAATGGTGTGGGGGATATTTTCTTGCCTGACTTTGGGCCCATTAGTGCCAATTGAGCATTGTGTCAACACCACAGCCTATCTGAGTATTGTTGCTGACCATGTCCATCCCTTTATGACGACAGTGTATCCATCATCTGATGGCTTCTTCCAGCAGCATAACGCACCATGTCATAAAGCGCGAATCATCTCAGACTGGATTCTTGTACATGGCAATGAGTTCACGGTACTCAATTGGCCTCCACAGTCACCAGATCCTCAATCCAATAGAGCACCTTTGGGATATAGTGGACCGGGAGATTCACATCATGGATGTGCAGCCGACAAATCTGTAGCAACTGCGTGATGCTATCATGTCACAATGGACCAAAATCTCTGCGGAATATTTCCAGTACCTTGTTGAATTTTTGCCACAAAGGATTTAGGCAGTTCTGAAGGCAAAAGAGGTTCCAAGCCGGTAGAAGTAAGGTGTACCTAATAAAGTGGTCGGTGAGTGCACATGCATATTGTTTCTTTGTTTTTTGGCCAAGCATGGATTACGTGTCATCACTGTCATCTGTATGTGAATCTTTTCAAAGCTCACAGCTAAACCTTTTCCATTTTAGTGCATTACGGTCATGTAAACATACCCTGCTAAAATGAACTTGTGTGTGTGTGGGTGTGCGTGTATGTGTGTGCGAGTGACTTCATTAGGCTTGAGTTGAGGGAGTCCTGAGGTTGCAAACAGGGAAAGGGCTCCTCTGATTACTGTTAATTACCCACAGGGCCTTATAACACACACACACACACACACACACACACACTATGCAGCAAGTCTGAGTACATTGCCAGGCCACCCCTGAACTTCCTTTGGGTCCACCCTCATTTCCTATCCCCGGCCATGAGTGATGAGAGCTGTAATGAGATCATATTAAGCGTGTGTGTGTTAGGGAGGGCAACGCTTTCTTCTGGTAATCAAGTATATGCTTTACTTAAAAGGTTTGTTCTTTGTTGTTTTACAAGTAAAACGTTTGGAAATAATTAAAAGGGCTGCTTAAAAAATGACTACATTTCTTGTTTTTGCCACTTTTATCAATTATGGTAAGGAAGAACCTGATGGGATGAAGAGACTTCAGGAAATGTTGCAAAACAAACCAATCTCACAGCAATTTATAACTTTTTGATTTAGTGCCTAAGTCATTTAATTTTATTTTTTGGTATGATCTCCTTTGTTCATTTTAGTATGATTTGCTCATTCCTCAATGAGAGATAGGTTTGGGGGTGGGATTTGGGGGACTTCCTCCTTTTAAACATACTTTTCAGAAGAATAAAATCATAAGATTGTCCCAACAAAAATTTATTAGTTTAACTTAACACTTTAACAAATTTATGTGGATTGAACATAAACAAATTGAGTTGTTCCAATGAAATCTCAAGAAACCTCAAAGATTTGTGTTGTTTCAGCTCATTTGAAATAAGTAGTTTGAACAAGTAAAAAAAGTATATACATATATATATATATATATATATATATATATATATATATATATATATATTTTTTTTTTTTTTTTTTTTTTTTGTGAGTAAAAGCCATGCAATTTGTCAGGATGCATGAAATGTTCTTTAGGGTGAATATGCTGTACGTTTTTTTATATGTACCATTATTACAGACATACTAATAAAGATGTTTTAATATCCTTCAGTATACTGTAGCTTTGTTATTTATTATTTTTATTATTATAATTATTATTATTGAGATCTCATTTGTGATTTTACATCTGTCAATGATTTGTCAATATTTTATTGTATTTGTTAATTGTTGTCATTGATTACTGAAGTGTTGCTTTAGATATCAAAATAAATTCTGAAAGGACAATAATCTAAACAAACTAACTGTCACAGTCACCAGCAATCTAATCCTTACAGATCACTGGTAAACTCACAGATCACATAGAACTTTAAATCTGTCGGTATATGGACTACAAGGTAGTCCATGCGTAGTCATGCACCACACTCCACACCTGTTCCAGTTTCCCATTGATTAGACTCACAAAGCTGAAGCTGCTCATGGACTGATTATGCTCACATATATACAACTCACTCTGACAACCTCATTGCTGAGTCATTTTGAACAGTTTTGTAAACATTAAAATGCATTTCCTTGCCTTATCTTTCCGTGGTTTTGACCCTCGTCTTGTTTGTTTGTTTAGATTGCCTGCTGCCTGTCTGTACTGACTATCGCATGTGTATTTGACTATGACTCTGGATTTGCCTACATACATCTGTTTGCTCCTGATTGTGACCGTTGCTTGCCTGACCATCTGTATAATAAACTCTGCGTTTAAATCCTCACTCTCTGTTGTCAGTATCCCGTTCACATTACACTAACTAAGAATATGGTAGGACATTTGTGAATCTATGCAAATGCTTACATATGTAACATGTAATACTGTACATCCAGGTTGCATTATTTTCATATATTTATTTTATTTGTTTATTTGGCAGGGACAGTGTACATTAATTAGCATTTCTGCAAATGCACCAGAATTAGCCAGAAGGCTATTTTTTATCGGTTGTCCCTGAACAACCTAAAAAAAAAAACAATACAAGAATTATACAAGCAAACATTGAACAAACAAGTCCTAAAATAGACATGGTTATGTAGATGTTAATAAAAAATGAATACATACAAATTAAACTAAAACACCAACATTTTGTAATAGAGATAAAAAATTGTACCATATATAATATAAATATAATATCATATGTATTTTATTCAAAAGTACCTAAAGAAAGTATGCAATTACAGACACAAAATCTTGCAAATGTTGCAAGTGATCAAATGGTTTGGCTGGTTTGCATAACATTCTCAATGTCTTAGATAAGCTACACACATACAGTTTTAAAAATATTTCTCCAATAATTATCATTTTGTATAAATAAACACAGAGTTAAGAAGTGACATCTGAAATTCTCTATCAAAATGTGTATTTTTTCAGCCTCCTGTGTGTAGGTTCAATGATTAAAATTTTTATGGCAACAAAAGTTATTTCATTTCCTTTAGTGTAATAACTGAAAATAAACAGGAGGCAGAGAAAAAATGCTCAGTTTAGAAGAAAACTTTAGATACTTGGCAGTTTTTGCATCAGCACTTTTCATATATACAATCATATTGTTATATTATACACATAGATGTTCCAGGATGCATTTTCATGCTTTGTCAGAGTTGTCATGATGTCATTTTACAGTGATGCTAGAGTTACTAGTTGCATGATATTTACAGCAATTGGCTAAAAAAAAATTTGTTTTCCTATGAAGGAAAGGAAGAAGGCATCCAAGATACTTAGAGTACCTTCTCACTTCTTTCTTCTGTGCTGCTCTTCCAATTATCAAGAAAAAAAATCCTAAGGAGGAAATGACATGTCCAGCCTTCCTTGAACCAACCGCTTACAGGTCAACACCAGGGCGACTTATCCTTACAGTAGAGTGCTGAAAAGCAGATGCTAAAAATATCTGGAAAGGTGTGGACTGTGTCATTAGCAGGTCACAAGGTCATCAAAATGGAAACGCTGGAGTGTTATGATGAAAAGCTCCTTTAATTTTAATAGAAAATAATCTTTAATACACTGAAGCTGTATGGAAAAGGGTCATGAACAAGAAATGATTTTAAAGGGCACCTATTTTACCCCTTTTTCAAGATTTAAGAGAAGTTTTTTGTGTCTCCAGAATGTGTCTAAACTATCCCTTTTTCAAAATATATATTTTTTGTGCTCAACAGAAGAAAAAAATTCATTGAGGATTGGGACCACGTGAGGGTGAGTAAATTTTCATTTTTTGGCAAACTGTTCCTTTAAAGTGTGGTCCAGAGTGTTTTTAAGGCTTGGTTGTGTTTATAAGATGCAAAGCAATGTATGCTTATGCTTCATTTGTGAAAAATGTTATTTTTTCATATATCTTACTTTAATTATATATTGCTACTCAGCTAACATGAAAATGACTGTCAAATTTCCTAGTTCCTCCGAAAGGCCCGCCCTCAAGAGGCTCTGATTTGTCAGCTAACCTAATGTCATCGATCGGCTTCATGTCACCAGGAAAAGCGTTGCGCCACTAATAGCACACGCTGTACCTCAGCTATGTAAATACTGTCAGTCAGAGTATCTGTTTGAGCCTGAATCCGACAGAAAATCAAGAGGACACAGCTGAACCTCACACCTGCTCTCTAAAATAAAATCTGACAAGTTTCTTTCACATAAATTTCGAAGAAGCATGTGTAAGTAATATGAAGCGTTCACATATATTTCACATATAGAGTTCATTATTTGAGATGTATTACGCACAGAAAGTGACCGCATAGAGAGACACTGCTGAAGACTGTGGGTGTATACAGCAGTTTGATGAATAAATATGAATTTGTAGCTAAATTGTTAACAGTGCCAAACAGCATTTCCTGTTGTTTACATCCTTGCTACAACATACTGTTAACGCTAGAAACTATGCACATAATAGATCAATTTTAACAAATAAAAATACTTACAGGTTGTGGTTCACAATCCACAGCTTTGCCTATTATGGTTGGAGCTGCTCCTTCTTTGAGGAGTTTTTAGCCGAATCCTGCACTGAACTGGGAGAGATTCTGGAAGCTGTCCTTTGTTAAATGTTAGCTATATATTTATTATAATTCTCTGGAACATAATTAAAATTAAATTGTAAGCACTTCTCTCTTTGTGTCATGTCCTTTAGAAGCCCAAATACAGAAACAGAACAAGCTCTGTGGAAACAGCAACGTTTAGACGGCATTTTATCTTTCTCTGCTATAACATTACAGCCACGCCCCTTCGATGCGCAGGGTGTATGCATGTGGTGAATGCGCGTAACCTGATTTGCCAAGCCTGATCTCATGAGGAAACGTAAGTATTTTATGTTTTGTCAGTTTAGTGGCTAATTCGTACGAGTTCAGTCGATTTTATGTACGATTTTAATGTACGATTTTAAAAAGGAGGCGTGGCACCTAACCCCACCCCTAACCCCAACCGTCATTGGGTGATGAGCAAATTGTACTAAATTGTACAAATTAGATCGTACGAATTCATACAAATTAGCCACTAAATCAAAAAGTTACAAAATGCTGCGAGATTGCGTTGGATTTGCCAGGATTGTAATCTCATTAACCAAGATGTATTTTTTTTTTTTGTAGTGCCCAAACTTCATTCGCTGTAGGCTTTGCTAAGCTAACTCTGTAAAGCCAATGTCTCCCTTTGCATTGAACTTTGCGTGTCTTACATTCGCAAAAGATGTTGTTTATGTTCACACAGCTACATTACACATCAACTAAAGTTTCAAATATGCTATCGTAGTGGACCACACCTTTAATACTTTTAGTCAGTTTGACTGATGTATGTTGAGATTACTCTAAAAGTTCATTTGAACTAGAAAAAAAGTATATTTTTTACAGTGAATACTGAATGTTATTCACAGGAAATTCTGTATAATGATCATTCTGCTATATCATACCAAGGGGTTTCATCTTTCTGCCTAATCACTTGGTTGCCATTTTAAATTCAACTAAAACAAAGACACCAGACATCCGGCCATGGCATGCAAACAGAGCCCACATCATACAATTCTCAATCCAGTCTCTGATGACAGGAATGCCTTAGATCTTGAGCAGTGACCCAGACATTTGGAGGCCTTTCATTTAGGTCTCACCCCAAACCGAGCAGCTGGACCATCAGGCTTCATTTCCCCTAACCCTGGTTCTGCAGACGGGCCAGAGCACTGGGGCTTGTGGCAGGAGAACCGGCCAGCGTTTCCGTACTGTAAGCTGTGGTCTCTGGGGTAGCAAGGCTCATTTGCTAGCTCAATGGAGGCTGTCTCCTGCCCTGTGCCTCACCGCACTCTCCTTGGACTGCAACACGTTTCTTTTCTTTACTTATGAGGAAGAGAGAAAGAGAAACAGAGATGGAGAGTGTGCATGATCGATGTAGGGTCAAAGTTTTAGAGACATAAAGACGGACTTAAAAAAAGGGTGCGGAAAGGAGAACATCTCAAGCTATACATCATCATCCGTCCAGCTTAATTTCCAACAAAGTAGCACGACTGTAATTTTTGTCTTTATTTTATTTTTGTGGAGTACAATATAAATGCCATGCTCAAAGAATATTGAGTTACAATGTACTGGTTAAAAGTTAGTAACACGTTGTATTATGAAACACATAGTTACTATTATTTTTTTTTTCTTTACTCTTAATTACTGTTTGTTGATAGTCAGCAAGTTGTAGTGGTACTATTTTAGGTATGGAGTATGGTTAAGAGATTTAGAATATAGTCTAGAATTAGGCATTAGGCATTGCCAAACAGGATCAAATGCATTTAGATGCTATGATGCTTTTTCATGGCATGGTATTGCTTTTAATGGTATGTACAGTGCAGTATGAGTTTGATTGACCTCCTCAAGTTTAAACTTTGGAATTTAAAATGTTGCTTTGTTTTCAGTGTGCTAACACTGAGAGATCTATTTTAACAATCTAAGTGCAAATTCTAAAGCGCATGGTGCAAAAGCATTAATGGTGTGTCTGATACAATTTGCGTTATGGGTGTGTTTTGAGAATAATGTGCATTAAACCAATAAGAGTCTCATCTACCTATCCCTTTAAGAGTCAGTTGCGTTGCACCATGGCACATTTGCTATTTACATGGCAGACTTTGTAAGTGGAAAAACTGAAAGGAAAAACTAAATGCTTCACTAGAATGAGCCTCCTCCATTTGGCCTCTTTCATTCCTTTTTACTTTACTTTCACTCTTTACTTTACTCCTTTACTTTCGTGGAGAAAGGAAACGGTTTGTATATACTCCATTGAAGACATCCATTAGCCTACATATTTATTTTTGTTTGTTAAGCAGAAAGATTTATTTCAGAACTATTTCAGTTCTAATTTCCAGCAAACGAATAAATGAACAATAATAACGAAGTGTGGTCAAAAAAGTTATATGCAAACACGTCCTCTTCTTAAGCCCCATATGGTGATGCAGACATTTCCAAAACCAGACAGGTAGACAAATCTAAATTAGTTTTTACTAAAATGCATATAATATGCATATAATAAATAATACTACTTAAAATAACTTTTACAAGTGTAAATTGTCATGAATTAAAAAAAAAGTCCCACATATATGAAGAAGGCATGGAGGCAGTGTTTTTTATATCTATGTAGTAAATAATAATTTTTGTAACATTTTAATCCTTTTTTTCATAATTTAAGATATTTGTGTGTTGCTGTACATCCTCACGAAACACCAAAACACTTTTTTTGACATGTTAACAGTCACATATGTCTCCCACGATGCTAAAAACACTATTAGGACACATATATTTCACAAAAAAAATAATAAAATCGGTTGTTTTTGCGTTATTTCGAGCGAATTCATTCTTCCGGTTTGAAAATAAATTTTGAAGCTATGTCACAGCTATGACGTCCTTCTGTAAATTCAAGCATGGAGACTGGAGCCAACGTCCTAAACGTCATTTTGATGTCAAATATTGACATTTATCGTCAAGTATTGCAACCAAAATCCAACGTCTGATAGACATCATAGTGGTAACGTCCAAACAATGTCAAGCTGTAACATAATTAGACGTTGATATTTGGTTGATTTTAGGTTGGATGTTTTCTAAACCCCAAATTTGGAGCTTATCTAACAAAATTACTTACAATAATGGTCCAAAAACTAGTACACCCAAATTTATATGTTATAGAAAAATATTAAATACAATTTTTTTTTAAAAAAGAAAGAAAAATTTTGTTGAAATTTAATTGAATAATTTTTGCAATATTTAGCTTGAATTTAATTGTGTTATCAGGTAACACTTTACAATAAGGTTCATTAGTTATTGCATTTACTAACATGAACTAATCATGAACAACACTTGTACGCCATTTAGTAATCATAATTGAACATTTACTAATGCATTATTAACATTAAAGTCCATGCTTGTTAACATTAGTAATGCACCGTGATTTAACATTAACAATGAACAACTGTATTTTCATTAACTAACGTTAACTAACATGAACAAATACTGTAGTAAATGTATTGTTCATTGTTTGTTCATGTTAGTAAATGCATTAATTAACATTAACTAATGGACCTTATTGTTAAGTGTGACCTGTTATCTTTCAATTTCTAAATATGTTTGGTGACTTAAATATTATTTTAATAAATATATCTGTTTAATAAATCTGTTTTGTTCAAACTGTATGAGAAAGTAAAAGTACACGTTTTTAAAACTACTGAGTAAATTACAATTGTTGAGAAAACTACTCAATTACAGTAGTTTGAGTATTTGTAATGTGTTAATTTACACTGCTGAATTAATTTGAGCTACAAAATGAGCATGCTAAGTATAAGATGCATAAGATTCTTATGCCTAGAAGATATGCTAGATGCATATCTTATGCATTCACAGATAAGATCTTTGTTGCATTAATAGTTTGATGAAGAAGCTTTATTAACTGAGGAACCTTTCTAGTCTTTAGAGGGGAAAACTCATCAGACCATGGAAATATTCTTCACTTTAAAAATGGTTCTTTAAGAACTGTGAAATGATTATTTGAAACTAATATAACATTGTTCCTCTGTCACTGTTACAAAACAGCTTTTTTGAAACCATTATTTTTAAAAGGGTGGTGCAAATCTTTTAATAATATGCAATTATGCAGAACCACTTTATTTTGATGGCCCATTTGAGTATTAGTATATAGACTGTCTGCTTAATATCTGTTGATTCTGCTCCTTCAACAGACATTTAACTGACTATAAGAAACTTTCAACCCTAACCCCAACAGTCTACTTATAATCTAATGAGAATTAGTTGGCATGTAGATGCACTATAACTTAAATTCAACAAACGGACCAATTATTCTGCTCATATATATTTTTTTCCCCCAGACACATCATCAAACTCATTCTAAATGTGTCCCCTGCTTAATCCACTGTCCCCAAAAATCAATGTTGCCCTGTCTGCCATGCTGATCTGTCACCCTTCACACCATCTGCTGCTTATAATTCCCTACGCTAGTACTTTAGGACCACTGCATGCCTGTTTGTCTAGACTTTACAATGGTCTGATTAACGAAATCTTCACAAATGCAAAGACGGATAGGTAGCACCCTCAATGACAGTACTGGACAAGTTACATCAACATATGCTGCTTGGTTTGTAGGTTGCTCTCCGTGTGCTCTTGTGTGGATGTATAGAGAAGAAAGCAAAAAGAACTAGCCCAAGCAGGGGAAGTGGCCTCCCCTCGATCCCTTAGCCCTTCTTTGAAAAGCAAACTTCAAGCTGGGAGTGTTTACCTTGGCCAGGACAGAGGCAGATCGATGATCTGCAAAGTGGATTTGTTATTGCCTTGTTTGCCTTGGCAGCCCTTGAGAGCAGCCCACTGATTGCCGCCCCAGATGTCTACAGTATGAACACACACATACACAGATTCATATACATATATATACCACTTGCCTCAAACGCATCCAAATTTCTGGTGTCTCAGGCATCTTTTGGAGCCTGTGAAGTTTAGTCCAATGGTGTGACATGATGCTTCCAGAGTTCGCTAGTTCCCTATATTTATATTCCTTCTCATCCCAGTCCACCATGCCCTTTATCCTGTCGTTTGTCACAGTGCAGGGGTTCTCCATTGTGCTCCAAGAGATCTACCTTCCTGCGGAGTAGAGTTCCAGATTTAATGAAACACATCTGATCCAGCTAATCAAGGTCTTTAGGCTCTCTTGAAAATTTATAGGAGGGTGCTGGGACTAACCTCAACCAGAAGCAAAACTGAGCGCTCATGTCTCCAGGTGGGAGATACATTTTTAACCTTATCAACTTAGCTCATAAATATCAAAGAGTAAGTTCTCACTTTTGTTAGCTTTTACTTATGTAACTGTGTGCTGGACATATATTTAAATTGACTGCAGTTGGTCTAATGCAGGCGGCATGGTGGCTTAGTGGTTAGCACTATCACCTCACATCAAAAAAGTTGCTGGTTTGAGTCCCAACTGGGCCCGTTGGCAATTTTTGTGTGGAGTTTGCATGTTCTCTACGTGTTCCAGGTGCTCCGGTTTCCCCCACAGTCCAAAGACATGTGCTATAAGTTAATTGAATAAACTACATTGTACGTAGTGTATTAGTGTGTGAATTCGAGAGTGTATTTGTGTTTCCCACTACTGGGTTGCAGCTGGAAGGACATCTACTGTGTAAAACATAAGCTGGAATAGTTGGTGGTTTTGGCGACGCAGTGGTGCAGTAGGTAGTTCTGTCGCCTCACAGCAAGAAGGTCATCGGTTCGAGCTTCGACTGGGTCGGTTGGCGTTTCTGTGTGGAGTTTGCATGTTCTCCCTGCGTTCGCGTGGGTTTCCTCCAGGTGCTTCGGTTTCCCCAAAGTCCAAAGACATGTGGTACAGGTGAATTGGGTAGGCTAAATTGTCCGTAGTATATGAGTGTGGGTGAGTGTGTATGGATGTTTCCCAGAGATGGGTTGAGGCTGGAAGGCCATCCACTGCATAAAACATGTGCGACCCCAGATTAATAAAGGGACTAAGCTGAAAAGAAAATTAATGAGTTGGCAGTTTTTTCCACTGTGGTGACCTCTGAAATAGAGACTAAGCTGGAGGAAAATTAATGAATGAATGGTCTACAACCAATTTACCTGGCAAATTTCTTACAGTATAATGATTATTTCCCACAAAGTCTAGGACAGACAGGGAGCATTTGCACAATATCACTTTAAATTCAAAATTGAAAACCTTGAATGTTCTTTGGCTGTTTATTTACATGACAACTACATTTTGAAGACCTGAAAATGCATATCTTAAAATGTTTTTTTAGAGTGCAAGCTTTTGAACAATAGCATTATTAGCCCCTTTCACGCATACAGAAAGGGATCATGTGTGAACAGCTGGCAGCTATCTCTCTGCACCTCTCACATGGTCACCCATTGAAGCTGAACAGGGATGCACCTGGTCAGTACCTGGATGGGAGACCACATGGGGAAGGTAGGTTGCTTCCGGAAGGGGTGTTAGTAAGGCCAACAGGGAGCACTTAGCCTGCAATCTGTGTGGGTCCTAATTCCCCAATATATTGATGGGGACTCTATACTGCTCAGTGAGCACCGTCATTCTTTTTTGTTGTTAAAAAAGCCAAATTTGCCCACTGGCCTCTGTCCATCATGGCCTCCTAACCATCCCCATATCATAATTGGCTTCATCACTCTGTCTCCTCTCCAACAATCAGCTGGTGTGTGGTCTGGCACAATATGGCTGCTGTCGCGTCATCCAGGTGGTGGATGAGGAGATCCCTCCATTGTGTAAAGCGCTTTGAGTGTCCAGACAACTGCTAAATAAATGGAAGGAATTATTATTATTAATAACAGATTCTTTTTGAAAATACTGGTAAATTCGTTCTGGTAATTTTGCGGAAAGAGAAGTTGTAACATTACCGGTAATTGCCTGAATGCTGCGCTGTGTAAAGGCAGAAGGAAGATTGCCAGAAAAAGCTTAGAATGTGCTGTAGAATGTGAGACGTCTACTCCAGCCAATCAGAACACTCAGACGCATTCACATCCGCGCTGTTTATGAAAATAAAAACCTTTGAATATTTTTCCAGACACATTTAGCTGCTAGATGTTAGTCAGATCATGTTTCTATGTTTCTTCCTAATGCCAACTGTGAAAAAAATATATCGAAAAAATGTTTATACCTCTAATAACCGCTGTTTGTTTACCTTCAAGCTCTGCTTCAGTTGCATGACGCGTGTGCGCGTGAAGCATCCATTGAGCGCCAGCACACAGATATTATGAACATCTCGACATGCGAAAGTGTTCCTCCATATGTTTTCATCGAAGTTGTTCTCAATGCTTATCCATCCACAGAATTTGTAATGTTGTCAAATATGTCAACATTTAGCTGCGGTTTACACGTATGTAAACTCTGAGTTTGAGACAAAAGCAGTTGCATGAATGCTAAAGCTTTAAATAAAAGTGAAATCATCAACAAAAGCCTGACAACTTCTATGTTCTCAAATACAAGCATAGCCATTTAGAGGTCATTTCTGGTTAATGATGTCATAATTTACTGGTATTTTGGAATAGATGTGTGAATGTTTTTTTCCAGAAAAATTCCGGAACGTCCTTGCCTGTGTGAACAGCGCTACTTTTTAATTCACAGGTAAAGTCGTTAAGGGGCTAATGTCTCAGTGGTGATGACAACCACATTACTGTTGTCACATTTACAAAGAATCCTTACTTTACTTGAGGAGAAGCTTAAGATGGTTCCTGTTAGTCCTGAGAGTCCTTAAAGGCCACTTATGATGAAAATCATCTTTTGTAAGCTGTTTGGACAAAGTTGTATGTAAGCATAGTGTGTCCACAGTCATATTTAAGTGATATAAACACAATAAGTCTCTTTTTTTAATTTCCTGATGTTAAAATAGGATCCAAATCCCTACCATTCTGAGGCCCACCACAACGTGATGTAGTAATGTGGTGTCCGCACCCACCAATTTGATTGACAGCCACGTATTAACATGTCTACGTAGTACCGCGTATAAGTGAAGTTTATTTATAAACTAATTTCGAGAGGATCACGTGCTTATGATTAAACACGGCTGGTCTTGCAATAGCTATGTATGATCCACCAATCAGACCATTCCTAACCCCTTATAAAGAGCCAGGGTTTCTCTCTATAGTCATCTTCGATTTGAAAAATACCCCCTTCCACCCCTACTTCTCCACCTTTCACTTCATAGGGCGGCCCAGTGGTTACACTGGTGCCTCACAGCAAGAACGTCACCCGTTCTAGTCCTTTAACAAGCCGGCTGTCGTTTCTGTGCATAGTTTGCATGTTCGTCCCGTGCCCGCGTGGGTTTTCCCCGGGTTCTAAGGTTTCCTCCCACATTCCAAAAAACATGCACTACAAGTGAATTGATCAATCTAAATTCAGCACTACAGTCAAACTCTCATCCAGCAGCATATCTCTTCATAGCAATCATTTTAGCCATCAGCTCTTATCAAAGGGGAGTTGTCGTGATCTACATGAGCTCAAAGCTCCCCTCTCACCCTGCAAACGGGAGGGAACCCAGGGCTCAAGGACCTTTTGAGCTCAGGGTTTTCTCCCAGGACAGCATGCCAAACTTGCTTATAATCAATCATCAGCTAAGTGTGAACTCTTGAATCATATCAAAAACACAGGATGTGGGCAAAGCAACTAGGATTAAAAGATCTGTTCTGCTCGCTGTGATAATCAATCATCATCAAGTGTGATGAGTTTTACAAGTTTAAACTGTTTTAAACAGTGCATGTTATAAAGTTAAAGACAGTAAAATCACTATAATTCATCATCACAGCTGCATGTCAGTACAATTATAAAAGAAGACGCTTCAACTCTGGTTTGTTGATGTTAAATAAGGTTTATTTTGTACATTAACATAACGGAAATCCATACAGCAGTGGATATTAAAGTGTATCCTGTCACATTTGCCTTGCAAAACCTTGCACGCTGTGTTTGTGTGTGTGCATGAACATTGTAATGACATTGTGTGTGACTCATTATGGCAACTCCACAACAAGTACATCAAATAATGAAAAGTAAATGTAAAGTTCTTACTGTAGTATTTCTCACAAACATTACATGAGATCTGCTTCCTTCATGTCTGTCACTGTGCTGTTTATCTGACGCAGCCGAGGCAGAGATTGAGGCACACTCTGACAGGGAACGGTGGGCGTGGAAAACTAGTATTAAAGCCACAAGCAACAAAAGCAGACAATCCAATACCCTGAAAGATATAATCAATAATCTGATAGAGACACAAGACTTTCTGGACATTCTGGAGACACAAAAGACTTATCTTAAATCTTAAAAAGGGGTAAAATAGGTGCCCTTTAATACTTATATAAGAGCAATAAATGTCTAGAAATAAATGTAAAGAATATTCATATTTTACCCAAGTACTTGATTTTTAAACTTTTTTAATGTACACTACTGGAAAATGATGTCATACACATGCTCAGTCTCACGTCTAGTCTATAGGCATGCACAAGTACAGTACTTGACAACCAAAACAAGATTGGCAGACTACAGGACATGGCATGCAGTGTTTCAAAGTGACATTGCCAACTACTGGTCTGGCATGCATAACAAACTGCTTGTTGTTGTAAGCAAAACCTTTCAAAGCGTTTTCCTTTTTTAGTACACTGCTGTCATGTACACTCATAAGTACGTTTTATCGGTTGCTACACATCTTGTCCGAGTGGAAAGACAACAGTAGGACGTGGTTAAGCTTTAATCTGGGAAAGACACACAGATGGATCTCCTCTTTCTTGATCTTCATGACCACATCCTCATCGAGCTGTAATTTCTTTCAAACTTGAAAAAAGTTTTAAATATTAGCTTATGGACCAACATTGACTTTAAATTGAAGGTAATAGACAGTTCAAAGAGAAAAGAGAGTTGTGTGCGTGTGTATTGGTGTCTCCTCGATTAGGTTGTCCACTCCAACTCTGCCAGACCTCCAGGGCTTTCAGACTCTGGCCTCAGCATTGATGGCTGAGTTGGGGCCCTCTCTCTCCGAGTCTGTGTGGCCAAATAAAAATAACCTCTTGACACTTTTATGGCAGGACACAGTTGTGTGGATTTATGCTGCTTGTTTTCGCACAGTTTAAAGTGAGACTGTCCAGGGCCAAAGGCTTATAGCCTCTGTCAGCACATATTAAATGTTTATGCTGTTTGTCTCACACACTTGTCCTTTTATTTGAAACCAATTGACTCTTAGCCCCTGTGCTAGCAATTTCTATATGTGCTCTATTGAAAAGCATGTTATGACATGGACTTCATGTTTTTTTTCTATCTCTCTCTTTCTCTTTTGTTGATCTCGGTAATTAAAATTACACGTGCTATTCAGTCACGACTGAGCCAAAACAAAGCGCTGTGGTAGAACTGAATTTTCCAACTAGGACATATTCCTGGATGAACATCTTTGTTGGCCATTGAAAAACATTCCTATCAACTATTCCATTTTTTAACTGTTCCTTTACTTTTCGAATATGAATATTATGGTTCCCCTAACAACTCTAACAAACTCTATGTTTTTTCAAGAGACAGTGCTAGTTAGGTCAGGTCACAGGATATCATTTACGTTTATGCTGAAACATTCACCCTGTATTTATTTCCCAGGATATATTAGCAGAGGCCTATAACAGTTTTTATTATTGTACATTCTTTAATACCTTCGCTCTTTGGCATGTATTTTTGCTTACACAGCGTGATGCATTTATTGTGGTAATTGAGGTTAAGCAGTTTTATCAAAGGTTCCCATATGGCCCTTGAACCTATAACCTCACCTTTACAAGCAGAGATCAAAAGCAGATTTGAGAGCTGAAAGTGCTTTCCATTTATTTTGTTTAAGGTTTATATCATACTGACTTTTAGACGAGGGTGACCGCAAAGCCACAGATTTAAACCACAGGGTCCAAAGAGCTCATAATGGATCACATCAGGATGATAAGGGTTTTTTTGTGGATTTGGTAAAGTAATAGGATTATTAGTCTGGTTGCTGTTTATTTCAAAATTAAACATTATCATTTAATATATAAAGGCCTTAAGGGAACTCAGTAGGGTGCACTGAAAATATTTATGTATTTTAGAGCTTTAGAAGAATGAAAATGGTCAAAAAAGTTATGAAAATAGTTATGCAATATGCATATTTATTATTTGATCATCTTATAGGTGTGTAATAGGTTGTGTTTGGGTATGTGATCCTCTGCAGCTTTAGTATGTATAAAAATGATGCCAGTTCTGTGTAAATTGTGATCATTTTGACAACAAGGGTGTAAAAAATCCTACAAAACTGCAAAAAGTTTAGCGTAATAATCATTTTAAAAACTTTTTTTCTAGATTTTAAAGCAGATTCTTGACATCTGTTCAAAAGCATAGTGGATGATTTGGTTTGATTTTTAGTAGGCATTCCACTTCTGATAAGCACTTTAGAGTAAGAACAAAATTGGCTACCGAATTGAAATGTCATTCCAAACCAAAGTTTTCAAGGTGTCTTTAAAGGGCCCTTCAAAATTTAGGTAAAGTTATGAACATTTCATTCTTTAAGATAATTTGTTTTATTTGTTACCCAGATGATGCAAGATGTATCGGAAGTGACAATCCTAAGTTTGTTTGTTTATTTGGTTTCATACAACCTTCAATATTTTACATGACTCACTATGGAGCACAGGTGTCAAACTCAGTTCCTGGAGGGTCGTAGCTCTGCACAGTTTAGTTCCAACCCTAATTAAACACACCTGATCAAACTAATTGAGTTCTCCAGGGTTTTTTGTAACCTACAGGTAAATGTGTTGGAACAAAACTGTGCAAGGCTGCGGCTCTCTAGGAACTGAGTTTGAAACCCTGCTCTGGAGGGTAAACCTTTTCAAGTAAGGACTAATGATGAACCAGCCAACCTGCAACACCCTTCATATGAAGCACACATGGAATTTAAGTGAAAGTTTATTCCAATAACATTTGATGTTAGCATATTGCTAACATAACTGCAGGAAGTCAAAAATTATTTTAGAGCAATTTTAACCTTTTTTTATTCACATTGTCTATAAACTTAACAATTTTTAGATTATACTTTAAGACATTTGCATTCAAAAAGACTTTTGAAAAATTTAATTAAAAAGATCAAAGTTTTTTGAAAATTATTTAATGTTTGGTAATTAAATGAATAGGAAGGATATCTATGAAAAGATCTCTTTTCAGTTCACTGCATTATTTTCCTCCCTATTTCCCCCCTTTGTGACAATCACCAGCGATCTAGAAGTTGCAGACCACTGGAGAGCTACAAATCTGCCACTGAAATGAACTAAAACTCCCATTATGCACCTCTCACACACGCCAGTTCTAGTTTGTTCAACATAGTTTGTTTAACATAGACTGATTACTAGGACTATATATACTGCTTTCATTCTCACACAAATTGCTGAGTCTTGTTATCCTGTAGCATTACAAAGTTTGCTATTGTCTAGCCTTGCCTCGTTTCCTGACTCTTGCCTTGTTTCTCGTTTATGTTATTTTACCACCTGTATCGACCACAACAACTCTTTTGGATTTTCCTCATGGTACTGTTTGTTCCTGTTTTGACAATTGCCTGCATGACTCTGAGTTAATAAACTGCATTTGGACCCTCAACTCCGTTGTACCCTGATAACCATTTGTTACACCCTTTGTGGTCAACTGTGATATTGAATGACTACTTATACATATTTTCGGTCAAATTAAATTATGAAAGTATGGTATATGAAATATCCTATGAATAATTGCTTGGAAGGCAATTGTAGCAGAGGCCAGCTAGTGAAGTGCTGTGCAGGTAAACCTTACTAGAGCGAAGCAACAGACGCTTGAGGCCATGGTCTTTAGCCTCCTTGGTAGAGCAACCAACCATGTGGAAGGTCGCAGATGCGATCCCAGCTCAGAGCGGGTTGGCTGGTGTAGGACTGGCGGGGTTACACAATCTCCCATTATTCTCTTCAAATCCTGCTTCAAAAATGTAATTGTCTAACTTTTTGTTTAACATTTGTAAAAATGGCAACAGTTGAAATATTAAGGACTGCCCCCCGTTGTTTCTCCAAAGGTGTTTTCTCTATATTCATAAATTGGTAGAATTTGGATTCATTGCCACCGTTACATTTGGCTTGGTTACTTGGGGTCAATAGATCTTCCTTTCAGTGAATCACACCTTAAACAATGATATTCAAATTGAAGTGAACTGAATCATCCTTTAGCGAATTAAAACTAAATTTATAGTAGCTATGTATTGAACTCATTTCACAGTTCTGGGTTGTATAAAGCACAGCAGAAACAAAGTTTACTTGACCTGATTAGATTTGATTAAGGCAAATTATGTTTCATAACAAAGACATTAATTACTGCTGTGACATTTAACACATCCTTTATTGTTGCAGACATAATTATGCCTTTGGGGTATTCATGGTATTCTGAATTCTCTACATTTGATTTTCTGATTGCTTGATGGTTGAAGGATGAGTATGAAAATCTGGAGCAACTATTTTGGATCTGGATTTCTTCAGCAGAATAATACACATATTAGTTTTATATTATTTTTATTTTTTACAGAGCATCTGGCTGCTTACAGTTATTCCTGTCATGCAACTTGAAGCATAAAGTCAGCCCACTTCTCTAAACCTGTCTACAATTTACCGTATATTCCCTTTTCTATTCAAAAAAGATTAAAGTATGGTTACAGTTGTATTTCTACGTGAGCCTGGTATGGTGTGGAATGGCTATTTGGAGGCACGCTATTTATTCTTTCTTACCAAGGCAACGACTGGCGCATTTGTATCACATTCCAGAGAGCACCGTTATCAGCATCACTGTGGAAAATGAAACAGTTTTTGTGCTGACTAGCATGAAATGGTTAAGTAAAATGAACCATTTGGTCTGATAGTGGACAAGCTGCCTATGATTAATATTTTTCACTTAAATGCATGGGGTATGAAGGAAGTCCAAAAAATAAAAAAATTAGATGACCATGTGACATTAATTGGTTGTGGGAACTTTGTATACAGAAACCGTTGGGATATTTTCGCGCAAGCAAGAGTCTGCTTTTTAAACATTAAATTCATGAGTTCACACTTGCAATAGTTTCAGAATAAAGCGTATTTGGCGTGCTGTCCGGGGAGAGGGCTCTGAGCTCGGGGAAGACACCCAAACTCGAGTTATTCCTCTTATCAGGAAACAAAGAGGAATAGGGATTCGAGCGAAGTATCTAGCCCGGCCCCAGAACGCTCCCCCCGGGATAGTAATGCTTAAGAGGTGAGGTGACGGGGTGGTGGAGGGATGCTAAAGTCGTAAGATGCTGCAGGTAAGACAGCTTTGGTATATATAGGGGTTTGGTCAAGAACTGATTGGATAATAGAATAATTGTCAATGACGTATTTGATACTGAAACTTCTGCGCGTGCTCCTCCCGAAATTTGTTTATAAAACATCACATAGTGTCACATGGAAAAAACGTTTACGTCCACTAAGAACAATAGAGGTGCCGCTTGCTGTAACGTCCTCTTTGTAGAGGGACGAATGGAAGGACAAAGTAAGGAAGGCTTTGAGGGATGCTGGGAAACCATATTTAAATTGAAAAGGAGAACAAAAACCAGGGAAAAATCCATCGACAGAGGTGAGTGGATGAATTGTATATGTGATGTGATCTCTCTCTCCCTCTCTCTGAACACGCTGAGGAGTGCTAAGCACCACAAAAACAGTTAACCTATCAAAATAAACCATGTACCGTATGTAATAATGCTGTATCTTTGCATATTTCCCAGCAGGCCTGTGTAAATAATGGTTGGCTGAGTTCATGTATTTATTTATTTATTTATATTGTGAGATGGCAGAGCACGAGAACAGCTGGAAATAGTGCCAGCGCACCTGTGTATATTTCTAACTAAATGACAATATTTACCTATAATGTATTTTATTTTCGTATTTATTTCTTTTTTGTTAATAATTGATTGTTATTGATTGTATTGTAAGAAGGTCTATGTATTGCAGTGTTTCCCAACCCTGTTCCTGGAGGCACACTAACAGTACATATTTTCGATGTTTCTCTTATCTGACCCATTAACTTCAGGTTTTGGAGCCTCTTCTAATGTTCTGATGAGTTGATTCAAGTGTGTTTGATTACGGTGAGATTGAAAATGTGGACTGTTGGTGTGCCTTCAGGAACAGGGTTGGGAAACACTGATGTATTGTACATTGTTTATACTGTATTTTCTGTTTTTAAATAATAATAAAAAATAATAATAATACATTTAAAAGAAATACTTAATATTAACCTGATGTTTCTGTTACTGTATTAAAACAAAGATAAAGGAATCAAATCTGTAGTTGTTTAAAGTGATATGATAAATTGGCGTTATACTGTTATTCAACACCAACTGGATATATACAGTTCTTATAAATCTCAAGGACTCTTGATTTTTAATGCTGACACTGAAAAATGTTATCTCCTTAGAATTGAGAAGCTTTTGTTGTCTATCTTCAAAAATGTATAATATAATGTTCACAATACAAATAAAAAAGAAATCTTATTACTCAAAATGTGAAAATATGGACTTATATGGTTCTTCAAGGTGGCGCAGTAGGTAGTGCTGACGCCTCACAGCAAGAAGGTCACTGGTTCGAGCCTCGGCTGGATCAGTTGGCGTTTCTGTGTGGAGTTTGCATGTTCTCCCTGCGTTCGTGTGGGTTTCCTCCGGGTGCTTCGGTTTCCCCCACAGTCCAAAGACATGTGGTACAAGGCTAAGGCTAGGGAAGGCTAAATTGTACGTAGTGTATGAGTGTGAGTGAGTGTATATGGATGTTTCCGAGAGATTGGGAAGTGGCTGGAAGGGCATCCGCTGCGTAAAACATGTGCTGGATAGGTTGGCGGTTTATTCCGCTGTGGCGACTCTGGATTGATAAAGGGACTAAGCCAAAAAGAAAATGAATGAATTAATGAATTGTTCTTCATCTCAAGGCCTCAGTTAATGTTCTTTAATGCATTTGCTAACATGAACAAACAACGAACAATACATTTCTTATAGTATTTATTCATGTTTGCTACAATAGTTAACGAAAATTAAGTTGTATAATATTAGTTTATGTTAACTCACAGTTCATTAAAGGGTCATGAAACACCAAGACACATTTTTTAAAGATGTTGACAGACAAATATAGGTCCCACGTTGCTAAAAACACTATTATATTTCACTAAAAAGTGAAAATTTGTTTGTTTTTTTTGAGCAAATTCGTTTGAAAAGAAATTTTGAAGCTACGTCATGGCTAATGATAATAAGGGTGAGTTTGGATTTTAACAATGCATTTGTAAATGTTAAACTATTATTAATAAATGCTGTACAAGCATTGTTCATTATTAGTTCATGTTAGTATATGTGTTAACTAAAGAACCTTATTGTAAAGTGTGACCATGTATTCAAAATGAGGCGATCTGTAAGGCAACACTATGTTCCCATTCAATAACAGCAATTGCTTTATTAAATACGGTATTGAATCTTGTCTTTTTGACATATATTAGCCATAAGACTCAAGGGAAGCCTTTTGGCTGTTCAAACATAAAGAACGAAGCAGTTCTTTCACTCTTTAGTTCACATGCAAACACACAAGCAATGTGACTCTCATCTCTCACCCTCTTTCTCTCTCTGTTGTGAATATGGCTCATAAATGGGTTATTTGGGATCTCCGCTGTGTGTCTTGTTTTCTGTTTGGATTAAGGTGAGAAGGCAGACTACCCCGCCAAACAGAGCACACACTGACACCTGGGAGGCATATGACACCTCTTCTGTCACTGCGAGTTTGTGTGTGTCCCAACAAACCACATGCACGCACACACAACATTTTGGTCTTCATCTTAAACATACTCTGCTCATTTTGAACACACTGAGGCATTTAGCATTGACACATCGGTTGACGGTTGACTGGCAGGTTTCACTGTAGGCGAGATACAGTAGAGTGCTTTTATGGGGGCCTGTGAGGACACTCGTTGATGTCCAGTGTCAGGCAGCCATCAGGTGGGCTAAACCTGCAGCCTATTTTAATCATATCACTTTCTCCTGCAGAGTACAGGCTATGACAGCTGTCAGATTGGGGAAATCTAATGCTTTCTGACAGGGCCAGTGTGTGTTTGTGTGTGTATCAACAAGCAGACAGTGTTGATGGTTGTTGTAGAACTCTGTTTCAAGCTCTTGGTGTTATGCCTTCCAAGCAACGTCTTAATATAATAAAACCTTTGAAAGGGAGTGAGCTAAAACATTCTGCAGTGTATGTAGCAGTGTATGCAACTGGTCAAGTTTACAGCTGATAAAATCATTTTACAGTTAACAGACTGGTACAAAAGATGGTTTTGGTGCATATAGCAAATATTACCCTTCATGACAACTGTGAGGGGGGTCATTTTATTTACAACTCATCCGTTTCGTTATTATTAAGTTATATTAAGTCTGCATAATTTAGGGCGTGGCCACTTGAGTGACAGCTATAAGTCTCACTGCTTGATGTCTCGACACCATTACTGATTCCGACTGATTAGCCGCTGAACTCGGCAAATACATCACATTTTTGTGTTGTTTATGTGGTTTACACAGTCAATTGCCTTTTGGGATTATTTCCTACAATTAACAGATGGCATGCTGTGTGCATTTAATTGTCCTCACAAATCGTTCAAGTTGCCAACATTCCCTAGGTGAGTGAAATTATATACTTATAACTTATATCTATAAATGTATTTGTTTTATTTAAGATCATTTATCATATATAATTTTTTAGACCTGTAATGCACTCCAGAATCTGACAGATTAATTAGCTGTAAGCTATTGAACAGTCATCTGAAACGTTGTCTTACAGTGTTATGCCTGAATTTTATAAATAGTCTTGCATTTACTAACACAGACTATATTGAAAGTATTTGGAAGCAATTTGCGTTTTCCTCCTGTAGAAAAACGTCATAAGACCAATGCTTAGCGGCTCAATGTGTTACAACAGTGTTTTTAAAAGACTAAACACTTTATTGATATAATACAACCAAGCACATGTGGTCAGAACACAAACGAGTCGCAGGTTCACAAACACACACAGCTAAAGCTGTTCAGGACTAATTACACAGACAATTTATGCATCTCTCAAACACACACACGTTGCTGAGTCTTGTTTTTTGGTTATTCGGTAACATTACAAAGCATAAATACTGTCTGGTCTTTCCGTGTCTCGATCCTTGCTTTGTTTTTTGCTGTTATTAATTCTTTGCCAGCTTCTGTAGCCTGACCAGTTTTTAGACTACAATTTGGATTACTTTTGTGCTTCTGTTTTGATCATTGCCTGCCTGACTATTCTTTGTTAATAAATCTGCACGTGGATCCCAAACTCTGTTGTCCAGCTTCCTTCAGTTACAATTTCATGTTTTATGCAATGCTATTTCTTTGGTATTACACTGTGAAACCCAATAAGTTAAGGTAACTCAAACCGTTTGAGAAAACCGATTTAGCTGCAGGTTTTGTTTCTAGCTTTGAGTGTCTCACAAAGCAGCTGCATAAATGTTAAAGCTTTAAATTAAGGTGAAACTATCAAGAAAAGACCAACCCCTTCTATGTTTAGAGATACAAGTGCAGCCATTTATAGGTAATTTCTGGTTAATGATGTCAGAATTTACCTGTATTTTGGAATGGATGTGTGAATGGTCATTTTTGTAAAAAATTATTGATAAAAAAAAATGACATTTAAAAATGAAAACTTTTTTTATGAATTTACCAGTAAAGTCATTCCGGAAATTGTCCGGATATTTACCAGTATCACTGTGTGAATGGGGCTAATGATATACAGACAATTTATGTTGCATTCTTAGTCCTCTGAAGCAACTTAATGTCTTTATGTAAAGAGCATAGCGATTTATGAGGTTTTAATAGCTGAAAACAATACACCTCCTGCTCCTTTTATTTATTTGTTATTTACGTTTATCTTATTTTATTTAATTCTTCTAATTTTTTATAGTAGTGTGTAGTCCTGTGCTATGTTGCCAATTTATGTTGTTTGATGTAGCACCTTAGTCCTGGAGGAACATTGTTTTGCTTCACTGTGTACTGCACTGTATATTGCTGAAATGACAATAAAGCCAACTTGACTTGACTTGACTTGACACAGCTGGAAGCTCATCATAGACTGATTACCAAGACTATAAATTCACCTTACATTCACACACACAGTGCTGAGTCTTGTTCCCCTGCAACATTTCTAAGCGCTTTCCTTGCCTTGTCCTTCCATTTTTTTTATCTTTGTTTTGTTCTGTGTTTATCATGTTTACCTTGCCTGTTTCGCTGACTGCGCTTTTGGATTACCCTCATGTTACTGTTTGTTCCTGTTTGACCAATCCCTGCCTGACTAAGCTATTAATAAACTGCATTTGGACCCTCAACTGCATTGTACTCCAACTCCTATGCTACACAAGCACAGTGTAAGGAGACTCCAATTACTTCAGTTCCTTGTAGAAATGCTTTGGAAGACTTAGAATATTCATATAATATGAATAAATTGCGTATTCAGAGATTTTATTGAGTAATGATTAAGTTTAGTGCTAGGATTTTGGTTTCATGCTTATAAATGTGTTCATAGTGTAATGTAAACAGAATAGTTAACTTTAAAAAAATCTCACACCCCAATAATGGCAAAAATATTACCCAATAACCCATATGTTACCCAATATGTAATTTGATCATAATTATAAAATGGCCATTGCCTTTCACATCTGCATATTGATGAGAAAAGTTTCTCATTTAAAGCAATGGAGGACTCCACACATGGTAAAATTATACCGAATGGGTATACTGAGATTCAAAGGGATTGACTGACTGAACATTAATATATGATCAAAACACTGTTCTGTATGGTATAGCAACGAAAAAAATACAAAATTTTTAACAATGACGATAAAATTATTTATGATAAAAGCAATTCAATCATACAATGTAATTGAAAACGCTTTTATTTACACTACAATTGGCCTTGGATGTTTCTCACAGGCACGACCTCTGTTTTGAATGTGTGTGGCTGGATGCTGGATGTGAGTAAAAGTAATCAGTCACGTGTACACAGTTTGAAGTGTGAAAGCAAGTCCTCACACTCCAGAGATTATTCCCCATAAACATGCACGAAAGCTAAAAGCCTATGTGCTGAGGTGAAGACCATATTGATGCAAGCAAACAGTGTCAGGAGTCTATGAGCTTACTGCTCTGGGACCGAAATAAATGGTTTGTTACATTTTGTTGTGTTGACGGAATATAAACACCCAACGCCAAGGCTGGTGAAGCGGCGATAAACTAAAGTGGTCATTAATCGTGAAAGAGGAGCGCAGCTGAGGTGCCAGAGTAATTAATGTAACAAATAGCGACGGCTAGAATGAAATGAGTGTCAGTTACTTTTCTTCCAGCACCATTTACGTTTCTCTACACATTCTGTAATTGATGTGTTTAGATGTAGAAAAATGTACACAGGCATAAGGCTCTCATACAGTACAGTTACACAGATACACGCACAAAAGCCATATGTTTGGTGCCATTCTTCCCCATTTCCCCTCCTGAACTGGGAACAATAATTCTATTGTTTATAATGTCGTTTAATAAATCATTTTCATTTGTTGGTGGACCGAGGGTGATAGAACTGTTTTCAATAAATCTCTGTTAGTGGGTCCAGATGAGTGAAGTGCCAGCATTGCCATCCACCGAAGTGGCTGCGGAGTACATTACCAGTTCAACGTAAACACACGGTTGCTCCATCAGCTTTCTGTGTACACCACTTTCACCAAGAGCCATTACTGTCTGGGAGGGTGAAGACTAACAAGAGCTTGCTAGGCTTTTGCTAACTATTTATTATTTATGGTGCTGTGAAATTTTAGCGCGCCCCCAACCACCATATTCATTCATAACACAGGAGACGAGGAGAGAGAAATAAATCGTTAGACACAAGTTTGGTGGTCGCCTTGTATTGGACATGCTGGCAAAAAGAGTTGCTTGTGATGACTTAGCTGGGATGTATGGTTGTATGAGGCTTGTCCTCAGACTGCTCTCAGATAGACTGATAAAATAAGATCATCTGTAAATTATGTTAGTTAGTGCCATAATTTAATGATCCTCTTGGGGTTGTTTGATACGCTTAGAAGCAGATAAACAGAATTTTCTTTTTGAGTATGGAAATAATCAGAATTTATTATTTTTGGATGGGCGTAAATTGTGATTACAAAGTCTAGACATGTTTTCCTTTGTGTTTTCTTGTGTTTGAATTGTGTCAGGGTTCTTGGAAAGTCCCCCTGGCTTTGCTAACCACCCCTTTCAGAAGTTACCGAAGCATACTGTAAATTATGTAAAATTTTACTCAAGACTGTGCTCAGCTATTATTACATGTAAAGAACTCACACATAGCCTATTAAAGGTCAAAGTCATGGCAATCGTTAGACAGATTTTGAAGTCAGTGGAACAGAACGGGACCCCCGCTTTTAATGCTTTTGTTATTGTAGGAGTCCGGAACTCTCCCAATCTCCCAGTTCAATTAATTCACAATTTCTGTACATCTGTTGAGAGCTGAAATGTTTCCAAATCAGTATTGTGTGCTGTGATTAACAAAATGTGGTACTGTAGTTTAGGTTGAACCTCACAACAAGAAATTAGTGCTCACAACTCCTTTTGAGTGCTGAGCAAGAGGGCTTTTCTGTTAAGTTTTCCCCATTTTAATGCTGGTTTCTTATACTGTGGCTTTTTCCACATTAGGTCAATTGGATACAGAAAACCAAAGACAAGCGGAACTCAGTGGGTGTGATCAGTGTTGGGGTAACGCATTATAAGTAGGGCCAGACAGAATCTGTTGACATTTTTGCTATTTCTGCGCAGAACTAAAAAAGTTTTAGAGTATCGTAACTAAAACCTTAATGTTTGAAATAAAAAATAATACTTTAAAACTTTTATTTAATGTTTACAATGCAAATCCAATTAGATCCACTTATTTGGAAAACAAAGCAAGTCTTTCATATAATATATCTTCTAAATGACAGAAAATATTACTTTACAAACTGTATTGCAATTAAAACAAATACTTAGAGGAAACCCACGCGAACACTAGGAAAACATTCAAAATCCACGCAGAAATGCCAACTGACCCAGCCAGGGATCAAAACAGCGATCTTCTTGCTGTGAGACGATCCACTGCTCCACCGTGACACCCTACATTAGTAAATAATACTACTGAAATTAATTTTTAAACTGAATAAATATAAATTTACACACATTTACACAAGTAAATAAATACTGTAGACTCATTAATGGGCTAAAAAGCTGCAGAAATGTGCTAGACAGTGCGCGCAGATTCCATGTGGGCCTAGTTATAAGTAATGCACGTTACGTAATAATATTACTTTTCCAAGTAAAAAAGGCAAGGTAACGCATTACACTGAAAAAAGTGTTGCATGCAAAACTGTTGCAAACAATTTATTTGTGTTGAATTTAAACAAACAAATTAAATTGAGCAATGTTCAACTTAATTTGTTTGTTTAAATTCAGCCCAAATAAATTGTTTACAACCACTTGACGTGAAAAAAATTTAGTAAATCCAAGGAATCATCTTTGAATAATTTTTTCAGTGTACTTTTAAAAATAAGTAATATTATTTGAATTACCTTTTAAAAAATGTAACGCGAGTTACTTTTTACCTTGGTTAATTGATTTTTAAAAACATATTGCGGAATAAAAACTACCTTAGGTTGAGTCACACATTCAAAGAGAGAGCATGCTGCGAGGGAACAGACAGTTGACTCACACTCATCATCATTATCAGGTCTGTTTTTCAGATGAGTCGGTGTACTGTTCTAGTAATTGAATAACTCAGGATATTGTTTTATTTCGAGACAAAGAGGGTATTCGGTATGTTAGTACTTACTGAAGACGCAAACCATTTCATGACAACTGCATTCAACTCACTTAGAATATCGAGTTAAAACAAATGATTCATTCGTGAATCGCCCGTCATCACTATCGAAGAAAAGAAGTGGATTGTCGTCAAAAAATACGACATCGAAAAAAAAGAAAAAAATAGATGCAAAGCACTATACCTGCACCCCACTTCCAGCTAAACAACAAATGACTGACATCAGTTTACGTTCTCCAGGTAAAATAATTACTTTGACTAAACTAAAAAAAATTATTATTGCTTTTATTGTTGAGGAGATGCTGCCACTGTCTAATGTTACTGTAGAAGCGACTACGTTTTGTAATATGGTAAGATTTTTTTCTTTTTTGTAAAATGATTTACACATTTGTGAAGGCCACATGAGGAAATGTATTCAATGTTTAAAGCTCAAGGATTTATTTTGATTTGAGGATGTTTTATCATATTACTGTTCAGTTTGTTATTAATTTACTTAACTAATAACACAAAACGTACAAAAGTAGCAAACACATTACTTTGCATGCTTTCATTAATCTGTATATACAGCATGTATAGCTCTGGGCTAAGAAAGTTCTCAAAATATAATTTTATCCTACATTTTTTAAAGGAAAATGAAGGTGTGTATATATATAGGTGCTTCTCTATAAAAAAGATAAAAAAGCACCTGCAAGTTCTGAAAGAGATCAAGCCTCATGCAGGTAAAAAAGTAAGTAAAAAGTAAGGCAAAAGTAACTCAAAAATAATATACAGTAACGCATTAATTTCCATATAAAGTAACTAAGTAACACAATTAGTTACATTTTGGGGGAGTAACTCAATATTGTAACTGTAGGGAGTAACTTTCAAAGGTAACTTTCCCCAACCATGGGTGTGATTTTGTCAAGCACGATGCGATCCTGGATTAACATCTATGCTGATCCTGAATCATCATTTTTGTTTACATTTTTTTTTGTTTAATAATTTGTTTAAAGAACCTAATCCCTACCCCTAAACCCAACCTTAACTGTAAACTATTCCCCAAATCAGATGGGAATAATGTTGGATATCAATCATGTAGAAGTACATAACCCGAATTGCACACATAATCTGAACGTAAAGTGTAAACTTATCCCTTAATTCTGATTGGCTGATTAGAATGTTGTTCCAGGATTAACACAGATGTTGATCCAGCAACATGTCCTACTTGGTTAAATCACACTATCCATAGGAACCGCCCATCTAGCTGTTGCCCAAAAAATAAATTTCCCTTACGAGCCTTTTTCCTGGTTGAAATCACACCACCTCTATAGGAAATGAAGGTCATGTATGCTGACAAAATCAACAGCCGTTCTGATCAAAGCTGTGTTTCTGTAGTGCGATGTGGGTTTTATGAGAACAGATATGGAATGCAGACCACAAAGAACACAATAGCATACACAACTGAGTCTAGTAGATGCAGCAAACATTTGCTTGTGTAATGCTTTTATGGTGTTATAATATTTTTAAATGCTGTACCATTGTTTCATTTGGCATGCATTTGCACAATGATTGTCACTGGTATTTTCTAAAGTGCTGGGTTAAACCCTAGTTTGAAGTAGGAGATCAATTAGTTTCCTCAAAAAAAGTTACTTAACTCCATTTGCAAAAAGCTGGTTCGTCTACCAGTAGTTCTAGGAACTGTGAAAAGGTTCCTCTAGTATAAAAAATGGCTTATAAAAGCCCTAAAAATATTCATATTACTTAATCTGCATGGCCTACCTGGGTGCGTTCCCCAAACAACCACATAACTCACGGCTGAACTATCATAGTATGATGCACAGTTTGGAAAAAGAACGATGTAGTGAAGAGTGTTTCCCAAAACAGTAGTATCTCTGTTGCAGGTCCATTGTTTGAACCACATTAGTTTTAACATAAAATGTCTATATAATGATGCTCTAAACGGTGTGGAGAAACAACTTATTTAAAGAAAAACCCCATCCTTTTTGGTGCAAATTATATTGTTTTACACGCACACGCATAAAAAAATCCAATATTATTTTGATAAAAAACATGTACTCATTTTGCATATTAATTGAAATATATAAATGGCATATAAAGGGCCTGTTTCTTTTAAAAATGTTATTGATAATATTCCATAGTGTATTCTAAAACACAAAACCACTTAGCCAACACTTATTCTAATCTCATATATAAATCATATAAATCGTTAATGGTTGTAATTTACAGTAGGCTATTTATTAAGAAATGAAGAAAAATCCTTCTTAATAATAATAATTATTATTAATTATTATTATTATTATTAAGTAGGATCTTGTTTTTTATTTTATTTTATTTTAGTCTACTTTTACAATTTGACACATTTAAACCACTGCAGAAAAGTTCTAACCAACAGTTGTCATATAGGCCTACAGTACAGATACATTTCTTAATAAATGACCTACTGTAAATTAAAACCGTTAACGTATGCTATATGTTTTTATTTTTGCAATATTTGGATATGTAACGTAAATTCCTCTTTTAATAATAGGTCACCTATAGCTTTCGTCATGAGCCAAGTGCACTGCGAAGGGAACGCAATTGTCAATATGAAGATTGCTAAAACTGAACTGTAAAAAATACTCTTAAACAAATAACACCTAAGAGATTTGATTTTAATGTTTATTTTTTTTTATCATTCCAAGTTTAAATAGTGGAAGGTTCAAAAAGAATAATGCATAGGGTGGTAACTGGAAATAGAACACAACCAGGAACTATGCTTCTAACTACAGCTCGAGAGGTGTAAGTGCAAGCATACAAGTTTGCAATGCAGTTTTTTTTTCATTTATTCATTTTCTTTTCGGCTTAGTCCCTTTATTAATCTGGGGTCACCACAGAGGAATGAAAAGCCAGCTTATCCAGCACATGTTTAACGCAGCGGATGCCCTTCCAGCCGCAACCCATCTCTGGGAAACATCCATACACACTCATTCACACTCATACCCTACGGACAATTTAGCTTACCCAATTCACCTATATCACATGTCTTTGGACTGTGGGGGAAACCGGAGCACCTGGAGGAAACCCACGCAAACGCAGGGAGAACTTGCAAACTCTACACAGAAACCCCAACTGACCCAGCCGAGGCTCAAACCAGCGACCTTCTTGCTGTGAGGCGACAGCACTACCTACTGCGCCACTGCGTCACCTCATTTTTTTTTTAACACATCTATAGTTATGCAGTTGCACAGGGTTAGACCTCTTTCTTGACTTCACACAGAAACAGCAACACGTGCAGCATGACATCACTTTGTTGCAGAGATGCTATTGGTTAAACTCTGGCAAAGTACAATACGAAGCAGCTTGAAGCGAAAAGTGCAAGTATGTCTGCGGTCTGAAGGTATTGTAAAGTTGATGACGACAACATTGCCATTGCTAACATTGTGAGATATGTAAACTTGGCATCGCAAGAGGTGAAAAAGAAAAGCCCACATTTCACAAGAAACCTGATTAGACACCTCAAAAACAAACGTAGAACCTCGATATGAAAAGCCGTCTTGCCACTATTTCGCAAAGAAAGCTCTGCCAGCCCTTTATAAAAAGATTTCTGACAAACTACTTGTCCTGTTATAAGATGTACCACATGTTTTGTTCACCACAGACATATGTAGTTTGTCCATAGCTCCTATGTCTCTACTAAGCCTTTATATATTACAGAAATATCGGATCGGGTTTCGATATATTCGGTAGATACTCAAAATCAAATGGCTTGGACTCGAGGGCAAAAAAACTTGATTGGGACATCCCTAATTTTATCCCTCACGTGCATTTCTTGATCATGAGGATTCACATTGACCATCAGAGTTGCAACTAAACTCTGCAGAATCCTTGTCAAGGGCAATTTTTAAGAACATGGATGAAAAGACAATAAAAAAGTAAATGTAAAAGAACTCAGTTGTGGCTTGAGTTGATGTACAGTCCTTTAACATGGCCAGTTGGAAATCTAAAATAGATTGAAACTGAAAAATCCTAACTTCTAGCTAAATTTGAACTTTGTTGTTGGCAAACCTCACAGATTTGGCTGGCTTTGTATATTGGATGGCAAACCTTCAAGTGCCTTCGAGTACCAAGTGATGACTGAACCAGCTTAGCTCGGTGAGTGTGTGCTTTGTGTTAACCGAGGGAATCTCCAATGTCCTTGCAAGGTCAGGTCTTGTGTATGAAAATTTAATTTTGTTATCGAGGAACTCAAGAACCCAAGAACACTGTCCAATGTGCTAAACATGGCTTTTTGTTCCCACAGTCTTTCATAAGATGCTGGACATCTCCTGAACACTTTAAAAGCATGCTGCGATGCCCTACAGCAAAGAAGAAAGCTATTAAAACTAAGAGAAGACATCCTCAAAAAAAAAAAAGAAAGAAAGAAAGAAACAGACACACACACACTAACATATGCACACAAAAAACAAACATACACACATTTGGCTGAGGGTGCACTCCATACCATTAAAGCTGTTCAAACTCACCTCCTTCCCCCTCAATGTACTGCTTTTAAAATGAATTTGGCGTGTACATATATGTGTATGTGTGTTGGTGAAGGGAGCAAGCTGAAAGGCAGATGCATTGTGTGAATGGGAGCGTAAGTAAAAAGTCTTTTCACAGATGTCAGTTGATGGGATTACTCACACTCTCTCAGCCTAAGGACAGAAGTGAGAGGGAAAAAAGGGAGAGATTTGGAAAAGGAGAGAGATAGTGTAAATGATTTAACAGTTAGCTCTCTGAAAGCGCTGAAGATCAGAGATCATGTTGTGAGCCGCCCATCATTCCGTTAATCCAGAGGGCTCACATCCGCATTAACACCCCCACATCACACCAAACGCTATCTTTGGTAGCGGCTGCCAGGGTTTTTTTAAGGAACGGGAAAAGAGAGGAGTTTGATAATGTTGATGGTAGAGTTTTTTGGGGGACGTTGGAGAAGCAAGAGATTTATGAGAAAACTTGAGGCTGCTGTCTCATCCTGGTCCACATCAAGACTTGGCTAGATCTATATGATCTATTCCCACCTCCCACATGTGAATGAGCACACAGTGTGTCTAATGGTGCTTCATCGAACCCAATAACACAGACATCCAGTGTTACAATTTACGCCTGTTATTCTAAGTTGATAAATGTTATTTCAAAATGGCAGAACACTCCCCTTTACTTTGGTGATTTATATGGTGGGACTACAAGGGGGTGCTGACTTTACACTGTTTCAAATGAATGTTATTTCTCTTATTTAACTCCTGTATGGTCTGGGCCAACCCTTTGGAGCCAGCTGTAGGTGACTCTAGAGCTTTATCAAAAGAAAATAATAATCTCCCTTGTTAAAATGTGATCAAATTGATCAAGAGTTCTTTTGAGGAAGCTGAAGAGGAAAGCCATGTTGTCATAGTTTGTTGTTTTGGATGTTTGTATGAGACAGTCACTGTTGGAAACAGCAATAATGTGGGAAAAAATAGGATGTTGCTTGGTTTTCACACTACAATTATTTCTAAAACTATTGACTTGCTATTGACCCCCGACCCCTCCGTCTCAGCAGGGCGTTTTCACACCTCTAGTTTGAAAAAAGTCAGGAAAGTGGGTGAGTTTAGCTTTGTTTGGGCGGGATTGTCGAGTAAAGCGCTTTGAGTGCCCAGAAAAAAGCTATATAAATGTAATGAAGTATTACTATTATTATTATTGAGGAACATTTCATGCATGCACCCCCCCCGAGGCAAACAAGATATTGGATGCGAGGAACTGCTGGAAGAGTGTAGTTTTAAAGGAATTTTTGATACCACATGCCATATGGGAGAAAGAAAACCCTCGGCATTTCTCGGTAGATGCAGAGTCTTGGTAGGTGCAGAGAATAGCGTCAAAAGGCTGTGTGTGTATAGACCATCCTGTCACAAAATGCGGTGAAAATCCTACACGACGGTAATAGTTTAAGGTGTTTACATGTTTACATTCAGGGTGTAGCATTTACAGCACAACTTTCAGTTATTGTAGGGATAGTAACATACTGTAAACTTAGCAACTAAATCATTTTGACTAAAGTATGTCTTTAAAAACTGAAAGAGTACTGCTGACGATACTAACTAACTTTGCCATCTGAATAAACATAAACAACAAACATTGATCACACACTTACCAAATCTGTAGAGACAGGACAATCAACGCGAGGTGAAACCGTGTCTTTTTTAAAAGACGAGTGTCAAATCTGGAAGCTCTTGGGTATAAAAATGTCCCTTACAATTATATGTTGCATGTTAGCAGACCACTGTAATCCACACGTGAGTCCACCTGCACTCTCATAGTGGGGAAATGGAAACAAAACCTTTGTTGAGGCACATTTGTAAACACAACACTGATGACCCATGTCTCCAAACAATTCTTCTTCTTCCACTTGTTTTAATTACAGTTGGCAACACAACGTGGGGTCTCTCTGCCGTCTGAACACTGAAACAGGTAAAAACTTCTTCGAAGCTATCATGCATATTTATAAAGTTGCATCTCATTCACAATAGAGCACGCTGATGGGTTGGAACCAAGTCTTTCTCATGAAAACTCAAAGATGTCATGTTGTACCGGCCGGAACAGACATCCAGTCTCCACGCTGGAATTTACACAACGATCTCATCGCCGTGACGTAGATTCAAAGTTTCTTTTCAAATCGGCAGAACAAATTTGCTTGAAATAATGCAAAAACAATTACTTTTCCTTTTTTTTTTGTGAAATATATGTATCTTAATAGTATTTTTAGCAATGAGGGATAAATATATGACTGTCAACATCTTAAAAATTGTGTTTTAGTGCTTCGTGACCATTTAAGATAAACATTTGATTGGTTGACAACAGCTGTTTTACTGCTTCTGTTTTACCGTGAAGAAGATCTGCTGTTCAACTCTTTTTAAATAGATACAATTAGAATTGGAGAAATGATAAGAAACAGATAGGAGAAAAAGAAGTGAACATAATCAAACAAAAATGTTGCCTTGATTTAAACTCATGACACCTACTGTACATTAGAGCATGTGCACTAACCACCAAGCCACAGCCCAGAGTGCTGCTTTCTAATCTCCTTTTTTGGCCTTTCTCTCATGGGACACATTATTATTTCATTGTGCCATTTTAAAAAGCTGGGTGCGAAAGTTGTGGAATGCATTCAATGACTCACTCTTAGACGGTTTGGGAAAGGGAAGAAGCAATGAGACAAGAGGAGGAAATCAGAACAGGGCAAGGGAGACATTAAGAATGAAAAGAAAAACATCTGGGATCGGACAACTCATAACCTTGACATCCAGATAATCCATTTTATCAGCCTGTTTTGGCCTTAAAATAACTGAAAATAGGCCTTAAAAATACTTTTCATTCTTTTACTTAAGACTGATGCTCTTTGAATGAGTAACAGTGCTGGGTGTAAACAGGGATGGGCAGAAATACATTGAAATGTATTTTAAAATAAAATACCAAAAACGTCCATTTAAAGTGTATCAAAATAAACTACAAATACAGCAGCCACAAATTAAAATACTATGTTTTTGTATTTCGAGCATGACATTTCTTCGCAAACCTTCTATCAATAAGCTTATTGGATTAATCACTTCACCATTAAACTGGCTTAGTGAAGTAAACAATGTTTGACAGCAACAGCGTTTCTCTGAGCAAGTTTAAGTCAGCTTCTCTGTCTACTCATTCACTAAACTAAACATAAAAAAGTAACGTGTTTCTCTTTGATTTAAGAGTAGATTTTGTACAAATTTCATACAGAAAGTATTGTCTTGAAAATGATCCATTTAATCACTGTAAAATCATTCAATGCAGGTAATGAGTTAGAATATTTTACTACATCTCTTGATTGTGAAAATTGCCACCATCTCTTAAAAGTCTTATATTTCAAAATTTTTGCAATTTAAATGTTCAATATTCAATGTAAAATCACAATTTCAGACAATTACTAAAATCTCCAGTTTTAGTCATTTCTATATATATATATATATATATATATATATATATATATATTTTTTTTTTTTTTTTGCAATTGTACTATTTAATACACAATATAAAATATTCAATACAAAATATAAAACATACTGTACTGTACATGAAATATATAAAAAGATATTTTCAATACGATCATTGATGTAATTACAATGTAACTATAATGGAATTACAATGGTACTTCATATTAGTTATAATGTAACGTCTATGTAATTACATTGAAAATAAAAGATTGTAATTGCATATGTACTGCATACATTTACACATAAAAATACAAATACTGTACATGAAATATACAAAGAAACATTTAGGTTTATAAATATTATATTGGATGTAAATACAATGTAATAGCAATGTAATTACAATGTGACGACATAGTAATTAAATGTGTAATTACATGTATACTGTGCATATTTGCGTATTTAACTAAAAATAAAGAAATACCATAAGAAAGAAAAATTTATATTTATAAATAGTATCTTGGATGTAACTACAGTGTAATTCCAATGCAATGACATAATAATTACAATATAACAACATATTAAGTACATCCAAAATAAAAGTTTGTAATTACATATTACATGTGCACTGTGTATATTTACGTTTACAACCATACACAAATACAGTACATGCAATATACAAAGAAATATTTACATTTATAAATATCATATTAGATGTAGCTACAATGTAACAGTAATGTAATTACATTCAAGATATTAGTTTGTAATTACATGTGTATTGTGTACACTTACATAAATACACAAATACAGAACATGAAATATACAAAGAAAAATTCACAGTTATGAATATTATCTTGAATGTATTAATGACATATGTATGTAACGACACAGTAATTGCACAGATGTACAAACATGCTTATAAATCGAGAGTAAAGTTTGTAATTACATATTACATACATGTGTACCATGCATATTTAACCTTGTAACTATAAATACACATTGTGCATGAAATGTACAAACATGTTTGTAAGTCTTGGACGTAATTACAATGTATGCACAATGTAATTACAATGTAACAACATAGTAATATAATCAAGATAAAAGTTTGTAATTGCATATTACATGCGTACTGTGTATATGTATATAACTATAGCACACAAATACTATACATGAAATGTACAAAAACACATTTACGAGACTATTATAGATGTAATTATAAATAAAAATATGACAATGTAATTACATTCAAAATAAAAGTTTGTAATTACATATGAACTGCATACACTTACACATAAAAACACAAGTACTGTACATGAAATCTACTGTTACGATCCTTGATGGAAATATGTCTAGGGAATTAAAAGGAGTAGCATAGAGATGACCAGCATAAACTAGGTTTAGTTTAGTATAAACTAAACATGAAAATGGCAAGAGAAAACCAAAAAACAACGAATTAGCACCACAAAAGATTTACTGCTCCCACATTATTTACAATATTTACAAACAATAATAAAATGCTGAGAAGAACCAAAACAAACGAGAGAGGGAACTGAAGTTTGCGCTAGCAAATCAAAAAAATAAAAATAACCAAAAAAATATTCCCTTAATCTCCTTCCCAATCCTCTAAATAAGAAAATAACAATATGAAAAAAAAGTCTTCAGCGCCAAAGCGCCCTGAACTTACACTAACTAAAAAAAAGAAATACAAATTAGCGCACTTTGCTAACTGGTGTGTCTATACATCAATAATCCTGCATGCAAAGTGAGTATGTCACATGACTTACTATGCTGTTTCAGATCTCCCTTGTCAAAAGTCACAGAAGGTTTTGAATGGAGCATTAGCGGGCTAAAGATGTAAAAACACACATTAGAACTCTCAAACAGTTCTCAACATTAGTAAATCTCACTCAAAGTCAACATTAGTTAATCTCACTCTAGGTCAACATCAGTAACAGCTACAAACGCACACAGACACCACCAAACAGGCAACACGCCAAAACAACAACAACAGCTGATCTCTTCCTGTTGCTGCTTCCAATTTAAAGGGTGCTGCAATGAGCGTGATTGGGAGAGAGAGAAGAAACATTTAAGGTTATAAATATTATCTTGGATGTAATTACAATGTAATAGCATCATGATTACAATGTAATAACACAATAATTAAGTTTGTAAATACATGTGTGCTGTGTATATTTATATGAACAACTATAAGTAACCAAATACTGTACGTGCAATATACAAAGAAACATTTACATTAATAAATATTATCTTGGATGTAACTACAGTGTAATTACATTGTATTTACATAGTAGTTACAATGTAACGACACAGTAATGGCACACAAGATAAAAGTTTGTATTTATATATTACATTTCAGATGTAATTACAATACATTGCAATTCATACAATTCATTGCATGCAAAATAAAAGTTTGTAATTACATATTGTCGCCTTAGAATTGTAACCTTCTATCTGCGTTCTAAATGATTTTGAGATATTGAGCTTCAAAGATTTGCTTTCCATATAGCAAACAATATGTGCATAACAGTTTTCTTTCATACATTACCATGACAGAGACCCTAAATGT
Organism: Danio aesculapii; assembly: GCF_903798145.1. Taxonomy (NCBI): domain Eukaryota; kingdom Metazoa; phylum Chordata; class Actinopteri; order Cypriniformes; family Danionidae; genus Danio; species Danio aesculapii. Next base: position 61,319,975 of record NC_079439.1, read on the forward strand.
ACTCTAAATGTAAATTTAGACAGAGTAAAACAGAGCTATAGAAACTTCAGGATTATGTTGGTTCCGCAAATTTATTATTTTAAATTTGCAAAATGGGGTAAAACAAACTGGGCAAAAGCAGATTCTAATTCTAAAAACTCATTTTCCGCTTGGAACTTTAAGGTTCTATCTGGCAGATCATTCATTGAAGCATTAATTTTTAAGAAATACAGGCTGCTTATTAATTTAGTTTTTAAAAAAATGAAAGAAAATGGTGTTTGAAAAAGATGCTATTAAAATGTCTGACTGGGTTCACCTCTTAAAGATGCAAAAATTAGCACAGATTTACACTAAATGTAATGCTGACACAATTTGATGTGATACAGCCATACTATGTTTCGCTTCATTCAGCAGGGAGATATTTTTCTGCTTGAACCTTGATTTTGTGAAGCATATTTGCTACAAGCCCTTGTACTTCCCAAACCTATTTTGTAGATTACATAATCCAATCTGATTTGGTTTTATGAGTTTGATTCCAAATATTCTCCCAGTTGATTAATTCAGTTATGCATCTCCAGCGCACTAGTCCATACCTATTCCTACCACTTCCCCTAGGGGCTTTGACGATAGCATCACAACTCGGCAAACAGCAGAATCACTGGCAGACAAGCTCAGACAGCTTTATAGTTGTCTCCTATCTGCTGTCCCGCAGTCTGCTTGCTTGAGTGTTTACCAGGAGATAGCAGTGTCTTCTCAAGCTCCGGCCTTCTCTCATGTATGCAGAGGCTGCTGGTTCAAGGCTTTCCCCTGTGTAATAGCAGCTGTCTGAGGCTTTAGTGTGTGGCTGAGGGAGTCCAGGCCCCAGGCACAGGTGTAGATAGCCACTGGGCTCCACATCAAAGTTCCTCCAGATAACCCAGCAGTGTTTCATGTGTGAGGTATCTTTCCACAGAGCAAAAACGTCCCCCTCTCCCCAACCTCCGGCTTTTCTCAATCCTACACTATCTTTGCTGGCTGTCTGTGGGTCTGTGATCCAACAGACCAGACTACTTCCTCTCGTACCCCACATTGTTTCACTCGGTCATTTTCCCTACATTTACTGTGGTACGTGTGTATTAGAGTAAAACAGAGCTATAGAAACTTCAGGATTATGTTGATTCTGGATTTATAATATGAAAAATGTTGGTAATTTAAACAAATGTTGTATCTACACAGTGATTTACACTTTTTTATCTTTGAGTAAGGGCTGCCAAAATCAGCAGATTAAGATAGTTATTATGGTAGCATTAAGAGTTGTGATTTTAAACTTCTAAACAGAATGAAGATATTCTCAGTTTTTATTTTTATTTTCCTCAAATATCTTTTTTAATATACCGTTTTTTGGCAGCTGCAGATGATGTTTCCCAGAATACAAATTAAGTTACATTTCAAGTCTTCAAATTCAAAACGTTCTCACCCCCCTGGCTTTTAATGTATTATTTTTTTCCTTCTGGAGCACCAATGAGCATTTCAACCTCTTGAATTAGTTGCATATGAGTCCCTAATTTGTCCTCAATGTGAAAAGATGGATGTCAAAATCATTCAGTAATTTTTGGAAAGTGTTAAAACACACACACACACACACACACACACACACACACACACACACACACACACACACTCACACACACACACACACACACATATGCAAAAATAATATTTTGAACATGAAGACTTTTTCTGAAAGCAGTTTAACTGCTCAGGACTAAGAAGGGGCTCATGAACGACTACTAGTACAAACAAATTAGACATTATTTGGGTAACAACAGTATTAAGAAGCAAGTGTATGAACTTTTGAATGAGGTTATTTTTATGAATTCAACTATTATATTCTCCTGTAGACTATTATTTGACCTTATTTGCAACATGTAAGTAAGCTCTTTTCTGTGATCCTATCTCAGGACATTTATTTGGACTGTTTAATTTGCCTGTGACTAGGAATAACTAGAAATAAAAAACTGCAAACCCTCAAACTTGCTCTGCATATCAGTGTGTTTATGACAATACATTAAAATAAAAACAATATAATAAGCAGTATAAATTTAAAAATAAAATGGTGGAAGGGAATGAGACCAGAGGTCTTGACACAATAAGGTTGCAATGGCTGCATCCACTCTTACTTGAAAAAATAAGATGAATATGTAAATGTCTTTTATATTCAATATCGTATTCAGGTCAGTGCTAAAAAAAAGTATGCATTTTTTTATCCCTCTTAAATTGATAAGATAATAAATATTTGGCAGATTCTCTCTAACCCACAAATCATTGAGGTCAGGAGTTACAATTATCATTATCAAAAGTGCAGACTAGTCTTCGCATTGATCCTAAAGGGCCAGCCTGTACACCAGCTGGTGATCTCTCCCACCTGCAGTTCTCCACGATGGACGTCAAGGGTTCTTCAGCCTCCGGCGCCTAGACTGCAGCTCTGCACAAGAAGTTTGGCCAGAGGGAAATGGTCATGCCCAACTGAGCCTGCTTTTCTATCAAGGTTTTTTTTTCCTTCTCTTTTGTCAATTGGGGAAGTTTGTTCCTCGCCACTGTTGTCACTGGATTGCTTGATTTGAGACTTGTGGAGCTGCGCATCGATGAATTTGCTCTTCAGTGTTTGGACTTTCAGCAGTGAAATTTAAACCACCCTGAACTGAAATAAACTGAACTTCAACTCTGAAAACTGGACTGACACAGTTTCAACTTCTATGTTAAGCTGTTTTCACACAATTTACATTGTAAAATCCCTATAGAATCAAAGATGAATTGAATTAAATTTACTAAAATCAAGCACCTAAGCATGCAGACTGCTTATACAAACATTAGCAGTGACAATGTGTTCTCTGGAGTGACAAGTTCCACCTCTCTCTGGAAATCCGATGGATGATTCTGGGATTGGCAGTTGCCAGAAGAATAGTATTTGCCTGACTGCATTGTGTAAAGTGTAAATACTGGTGGAGGTGGATTATGTTGTAGGTATATTTTTCAGGGTTTGGGCTTGGCCCTTAGTTTCAGTGAAAAGAACTCTTAAAGCTTCAGCATGCCAAGACACTTTGGACAATTTCATGATTCCTAAATTTGTGGGATCACTTTTGAGACTGCCCCTTCCTATTTTAACATGACTGCACACCAGTGCAAATAGTAAGATCCATAAAGACAAGGATGAGTGAGTTTGGTGCGGATGAACTTGACTGGCCTGCGCAGAATCCTGACCTCAACCCGACTGAAAATCTTTGTGATGAATTATGTCTTGTGATGAATTCTACTAATCTGTATGGTTCAATACAGTACACAATGGTTCAGTAGGGCTTACCCTGATTGGACATGCATTTCCACTGCCAGAGTTACCCTTTTGCTAGGTGTGGTGTATGCCAGAATTTTGCAGTTGATATAATTCTTGAATAGAAATAATCTTTATGGGTTGTTCACATATCATTTCTTTTGTAAACTCAACTTCATTATTTTAAATATCAAGCACAAAGCAAGATCCATAAAGACAAGCATAAGTGAGTTTGGTGTAAATGAACTTGACTGGCCTGCACAGAGTCCTGATCTCAACCCGACTAAATAGCTTTGTGATGAATTATGTCTTGTGATGAATTCTACTTAGCTGTACGATTCAGTACAGTATAGAATGGTTCCGTAGGGGTTACCCTGATTGGACATCTATTTCCACTGCCAGTCTTACCCTTTTGGTATGTGTGGCGCATAACAGAATTTTGCGGTCAATGTTATTCTTGAATAGAAAAAGCTGTATGGGTTGTTCACATATCATGTCCTTTGTAAACTCAACTTCATTATTTCAAATAGCAAGCTCAAAGCAAGATCCATAAAGACAAGGATGAATGAGTATGGTGTGGACGAACTTGACTGGCCTGCACAGAGTCCTGACCTTAACCAAACTAAACAGCTTTGTGATGAATTATGTCTCCTGATGAATTCTAATGAGCTGTACAGTTCAATACAGTACAGAATGGTTCAGTAGGGGTTTTCCTGATGGGACATGTGTTTCCACTGCCAGTGTTACCCTTTTGGTAGGTGTGGTGTATGCCAGAATTTTGCAGTCGTTATCATTCTTTAATAGAAAAAAGCTGGGTTGTTCACATATCATGTCTTTTGTCAACTCAACTTCATTATTTCAAATAGCAAGCACACACAAATAGCCCCCATTTGCACCATTCCTCAACTTTTAACAAAAGATTCAACAGCAAATTTGTTCTTGCTTCTTGGCATGTGGCTGTTTGTTACAAAAAGACCACAAGGTTTGTTTAAGTTGGGTAGACTGCGGCTCATTGCTGCATGCTGTCACTGTATTATTATGAAGTCATGTCTCAGCTGTGTATTTAATGAAGGTGCTTCCTGTCCATTTCCCTGGCTTGTACCACATGCCTGCTTCAATTCTCTGTAAATCAATAGCCTTCTGCAGCAAGTTTAGCTCCACTTTTGGTACTATTCTGTTGTGCAAGGTACACTTTTGGCCTGTTTCCACTGAGTGGTACAGTAAGGTACGGTATGGGTCGGTGCGGGTCACATTTATCAGACTTGTCGTGGTGTATGACAGAAAATTTCAGTCAACGTCATTCTCGCTCAATGAAATGTCAAAGTAAAGCTGTACAGGTTGTTCACTTATTATAACATTTGTATGAACATGATTATAACTGCGAAGTAGCCTACTGTAATGGCTGTGATTATATTAAATAAATAAATAAATAAATAAATGCAACATATATGAACACATACAGACCCTTACAGTCTCCGATATATTACCAATTACAGATAAACTACACACAGCATACATTTAGTCCTTATTTGGGTTCAAAAACAACATGCAACATATAGCCCACAATGAGTGGAAACCTCTCATCTGTATCTTTAATCTTCACCAGCACATGTAAGCTCTTGTTAGAAAGTAATTCTGTCATTCGGAGTTCATAATAGTCCAAAAGATGATGATAATAATTAAACATGGCAGTTTGTTCATGTTTTAGATTGCTCAAAGAATCATTTGCTCCTTTGTTTTGCCAGCTTCTTCTTTGTTTTTTTGCCCGTCACTCTCGCGTTTGTCCGTGTCTGAAAGGATCAGATGTCAGAAGCACTTCATTAATTATGCACACACTATTATCATCAGCTCAAGAAGCTCTATATTTCAAATATAGAAGCATGGCGAGCGATTGCAAGCTGTGGAGAAAATGAACCGCTCGCCCTTTAGATGGCCTCGTAAACAACATCAGGTTTATCTTCTAAGGTTTCAAGGTTTGTTTGAGCTTGGGTCAACCACGACTCATTATTATATGTAAATGTTATTACAGTGTAATGTCTTGGCTGTGTATTTAAAAATGGCGGTTCTTTTATTTTCATTCTTCTCGGCTTGTGCACGCTAGTGACGTTTGTCTGTAAACCAATAGCATTCAGCTAAGCATCTAGCTTCGCCTTTTGATTCCCTTTTGTTGTGCTAGGCACCCTTTCAAAAGGGTACCCAAAAAGTGGTTCGGTACAATTCACTTTTAAGTACCTTTTGACAGTGGAAACGGCCATAAAAACGAACCAAACTGTACCGTACTGTACCACTAAGTGGAAATGGATGATTTGGTTTCTTCTCATCCAACCTGACAAATGAAGAAGGATGGTCCAAAATTTTAATAAACATTCCTACACCTTGTGGAAAGTCTTCTCAGACAAGCCAAAGACACCATATTAAAACCTGCAGATTAGTATTAGGAGACCACTGAAAGTTCACATTTATGTAAAGATGGATGTTTCAAAAGTTTATATTATATATAAATGATCAAGTAAATTAGGTTTTGTTATTACTGGTTATTGATAAAAAATTATCAAAATAATGGTCACACTTTATTTTAATGGTCCGTTTGTTGAATTTAAGTTACATTGCATCTACATGCCAACTAATTCTCATTAGATTATAAGTAGACTGTTAGGTTGGGGTTAGGGTTAGTGTAAGCTGACAAGTACTTGCAATGTTTCTTATAGTGAATTAAATGTCTGTTAAAGGAGCAGTATCAACAGATATTAAGCAGACAGGCTACTAATGCTCAAATGGACCATCAAAATAGTGTTACCAAAATAATTAAATATTTTAAAATCACCAGTCCTGAAATTTTCAAAACCTAAAATGTTGCCAATCCAGGCTCATTCTGAAAGCGTAGTCCCGTGGACGTTTCTGGAGACTGCGAAATATGTTCAGAGAGGTACGCATTTTTGCAGTTTTTGTTTTCGCGAATCCACGAGAGGCCACTGTGTGTGCTTTTTCGTATCTCAAATTTCTCTCGCGAGTGCCGTTCATGCCCGCTGTTCTTGCGTAAACCCACCAGAGGCCGCTGTCGACCGAACGTCTATCTGACTGGCTGAATGACTGGATGACTGACTGACCGGCTGACCAATCGACAGACCCACCCTCCTCCTTCCCTAAACCCAACCAATTTTATCGATTGACCCGCCCACCCACTTACATCCCTAAAACCCAACCAATGATTTACAAAAGCCGTCCAGAAAAGGAAATGCCTTTATCTGATTTTTACCACGTTTTCGGATTTTTACCACATTCTCACCCTGTTATTCACTCGATCATTTTATTTTTTGGATTCTGTTTTCGTCTTAACTGATTTCTGGACCCGCTCTTCCCCGGACTCGAACCCCGGCGTTGTGGTTATCTCCTCTCTGCGTCTCAAGTCCGCCAACGTACACGACGAGCTAACTGGACAGCCGGTAAGCACATAAAGGAAGGGCGTCACACCGCCCCGTAGCGTTCGTTTAAAAAAATGAAATGCAACCATATGTACCCCTGGCTACATTATTCGCAATCTCCAGAATCATTCGTGGGACTACGTTTTCAGAATGAGCCTGTGTTGAATGTGACTCCAGGGTCTGAATGTGAATGTTTGACTCCAGTAAGCAGCATCAACAAACACAGCATCTAAGCAAAATTCTGTATGTCTCATAGTCATGTCATGTATGCTTTTAAAGCACAACAGACAGTGAGACACTTAATAAAGGTTCCTAGGACTCTTTTTCTTTCAAAGAGGCGCAGTGCTGTCTTCCCCTTCCATATGTGAACAATGAGGCCTTTTGATTTTGCCCACTGTAAATTTTGCGGGCAGCAGTGGTGGGAGCGGGGAGGTCACAAGGCTTTAATATGCTTAGCATTGACTGTCTCTCCCTCTTTCTCTGCAGCGCATCTATTAGAGGGCTGATTTGATTTTGGTCTATTCATTTGCAGTCCCAGCAGTAGCCTGCGGTGGCCCACTCTCTGCCCCTCTAATTGGTTGTGTCTCTGCCTGGCTGTCATTAGATTAAGTCAGACTCCTGGACACTTGTAGTCTGCGCTTGTCCTTCCATTTATTCAGGCTTAATGTAACACAAAATTCATTACTGATCACATTAAGAGTGCAATCGCAGATGTGGACTCTGATGAATACAGAGCTAACCTGATAGAGCAAGCAGGGAAATGGTGGAGAACAGTGAATGAAATGTGAGATACATAGAAATTAGGATGGACATACTTTTGGGTTCTCAGAAGAGGATACATAGAGACAAACTCACATGCCAACTGACTCTGTTACAAAAAAAAGACTGAGGGTACATGTGTTATGCTTGTCCTGAACGCTGGATTAAAAAAATTGTAAACGAACAGTGTCAGGTCACATGTTAGTTAATTAAATCATTATATGTGATGCTTGTGCTCCACAGAGGATGTGAATTAAGGGTGATAATGTTGTAAATATTGTTCATTTACTTGCACAGACCGTTTGTTTAGCTTTAAAACACTCAGTCATGGGTTTTGATTTTTGCTTTTCCTGTACATTTTTTGACTCAAAAAGTGTCAGTGCACTCTTGGGTACATATATGTATATTTAAAGTATAATATTTTAATGGAGAAACATTGTTTTAGAACATTATTTTATAAAATGATAGCAATGATTTAAATAAGTACCTTACTCTAGGGATGGTATTAGCCTGGTGATGAGCGGTGCCTGGTTTTCTCCAAACGTAACGCATGGTATTCACTCCAAAGAGTTCAGTTTTAGTCTCATCAGACCAGAGAAGTTGTTTCTTACGGTCTGAGAGTCCTTCAGATGCATTTTGGCAAATTCCAAGCGGGGAGTGGCTTCCGTCTGGCCTGATTTGTGGATCTTTGCAAAGATGGTTGTCTTTCTTTAAGGTTCTCCTCTCTTCATAGAAAAAACGCTGGAGCTCAGACAGAGTGACCATCGGGTTATTGATCACCTCCCTGACTAAGGCCCTTCTCCCCCGATCACTCAGCTTAGATGGCTGGCCAGCTCTAGGAAGAGTCCTGGTGGTTCCAAACATCTTCCACTTACAAATGATGGGGGCCACTGTGCTCATTGGAACTTTCAGAGCTTCCCCAGCCTTGTGCCTCGAGACAATCCTGTCTCAGAGGTCTACAGACAATTATTTTGTCTTCATGCTTGGTTTGTGCTTTGACATGCACTGTCAACCCTGGGACCTTGTATAGACAGGTGTATGCCTTTTCAAATCATGTCCAATCAACTGAATTTACCACAAGTGAACCCCAATAAAGCTGCTGAAACATCTCAAGAATGATCAGTGGAAACTGAATGTACCTGAACTCAATTTAGAGCTTCACGGCAAAGGCTGTGGATACTTTTGTACATGTGATTTTTCAGGTTTTATATTTTTAATAAATTTGCAAAAAAATCTTTTTTCACATTGTCATTATGGGGTATTGTGAATTTAATCCATTTTGGAATAAGGCTGTAACATAAAAATTGTGGAAAAAGTAAAGCTCTATGAATACTTTCCGGATGCACTGTATGTGGTTTCTTAACAATATTTAAAAATGTATTAATTAATTTTATTTTATTGATTTATTTATTACCATTATTATTATTATTGTTGTTGTTGTTGTTGTTGTTGTTGTTGTTTTGTGGTGGCAGTCAACATTGCTGTGAGGACAAACATACCTTTTTGTTATTAAATCAGATTTACATGATGCATGACATCATAACAATAGACCTTAGACAGGGGATACACTTTATTGATTTTTAGACAAAATAATACAAGACAGTGAGCAGCAGCCATATATAATTTCATATACAAGTTCATTTATAATTTTCAAAATGCACAATTTTTTAAAGGAACATTTCTGTTTTGTAAATACTTTGTGTCACTTTACATTTAGCCCTTGCACCTTCATTTTCATTTCTGTTACAAATTAAATACAAAGGTCCATGTAACAGCATAATTCCAGCTATATTAAGCACATGTTACATACAACCAATACCTATAAACCAAAGGGATCATTTTGTTCAGTGGTAAGAGGAGTCAAATCTAAAACTTAATGCGGCAAAAACTAAGGACATGATTATTTATTTTAGAAGGAATCATACAGCAGCTGAGGTAACTAATATCAGGCATCAAAAAGTATTATTTGAATAAGTATTATTGACCATTTTTTTAACTTTGAGGCAAACTGTGAAGCTGTGTGCATCAGCGCCTTTTTTGTCTCAGGAAACTATCATGTTTTCATATTGGCCCCAATATGCTTATTCTTTCGAGTCTATTCTATCTTTCGCTGTGTTGAAAAGGTGTATGCATTTTCAAATCGTGTCCAATCAACTGAATTTACCACAGGTGAACTCCAATTAACCTGCTGAAACCTCTCAAGAATGATCAGTGGAAACAGAACGTACCTGAGCTCAATTTAGAGCTTTACGCCAAAGGCTGTGAATACTGATGTACATATGATTTTTCAGGTTTTATATTTTTAATAAATTTGCAACAATTTCAAAAAATATTTTTTCACATTGTCATTATGGGGTATTGTGTATGGGGTAATGCTGGATAAGTTAGCGGGTCATATCGCTGTGGTGACCCCTGATTAACAAAGGGACTAAGCTGAAAAAAAAATGATTAATCAGACCTTACATCAAGGATAGACATACTTATGTTTAAATGTGCATAGTAACTGTTCTATTTTAAAATTTTAATTTTAATTCCGGGTCATCCTATCCAGGATTGCTGGATTTGCCCCCCAGCTACAAATGAGAGAAATGGCTGGAATTCTACTGAACATGAGGCTGCCATTTCAAGTGGAATACAGAGTTTAGTTATGTGAACAGCAGGCAGCCTTTTTACACAGCATTTCTCAACATAGGCTCATTCTAAAAACATAGCCCCGTATACATTTCTAGAGACAGCGAATTATGTAGCCAGAGGTACGTATGGCTGCATTTCATCTTTAAAACGAACGCTAAGGAGTGGTATGATGGGGCAATCAGTGCTTTCTAAAACACTATTGGCTGGCTTTAGGGAAGGGGGAGAATGGGGGAATCGGTTGGTTGGTCAGTCAGCAGGTGCGAATGGCACTCTCGAGTGAAATTTAAGATCTGAAAAAGTGATCTTTGGTGAATTCGCGAAAATAAAAATAACAAAAAAACATACCTCCTGGGACGTTTTTTGCTCTCTCCAGAAATGTATAGGGGTACGTTATCAGAATGAACCTGGGTTGGCATTTCAGACTTCTTCCAATGCAGGGTTAACACCACAAATGTGGTGCTAACCCTGTTCTGTAGCAGGGTTTCATAACCCCAGGTAAAATGTGTTGCTAACGCTGCTTTTAAATTACAGGTGTAAAACATGTCTTTATCCAGGGTTAAAAGTGGTGCTTAGAATGACAGTAACTTGTGGTTAAGCACAGTGTAAAAAGACCTAATAAGTACCAGATCCTGAGAACCAAAAAAATGAAAGGCTCATTCTGATTATGTACATCTATATACATTTCTGGAGAGCTCCAAATATGTCCCAGGAGCTGTGTTTTTTTTTTTTTGCTGTTTTTGTTTTCACTGTGTATACTTTTTGAGAGCTCAAATTTCTCTTGCGAGTGCCATTCGTGCCTGCTCTTCTTGCATAAATAAAACCAGAGGCCGCTGATCAACCGACTAAACCCAACTGACAACCCAACTGAGTTTTGAAAAGCAATCCAGAAAAAGAAAAGCCTCATGGCAGTCGGATTTTTACCAAATATTCAAATTTTAACACATTCTCACCCTGTTATTTACTTGTTTGTTTTATTTTTTGGCTTTTGTTTGTGTCTTACCTGCTTTTTGGAGTCATTCTTAATTGGACTCGAATCCTCCAAAGTATGTGGCGAGCTGCTAGACAAACTGGTTACAGTGGTAAGCGGTTTATTTTGTTTATTACGAATAGACTGGGTAATGGTTAAAAGGTTCATGTCAAATATGAATTAGGGGAAGGATAATGAATAAGACCCAAGGCATATGTTTAAGTTATCATTCTAGTTATCGTTTTTAGTGTGAATGAACCTTTAGACTACAATCTTGAAATGAAACAGCTATTTTAGGCAGGCGCCACTAAAACATGCAGGCATTAAATGTGTCATCGAACTACAATGTCATGAATTTGACTCACTTCAACTCCACAACACTCTACAAGCAATTGTGAATGTTTCTGTTTCCTCCTGAGGCAGAGAAAATAGTGGCAGATGGTTAAATGCTTACTGTCTGTGCTGGGAGGGAGGTGAGGCGGGGGGGTTTGGAGGTCTGGATTCAGAAAAGAGCTGCCAATATGAGGTCATTTCTGTTTAGGAAGAGCAGGAGGCCTGTAAAGGGGTGTGAGATACTTTGGACATCCTTTGAAGATCCCTTGATAACGTCTGAAGTGTCTGCAGAGCCTAGCTTAAACCGCTTGAATGATTTGTAAATGACAACTCGGACTGTCAAAGTAATAACCAAACAAATTCATTTGATTTTAACACATAGCTCCCGACAGAAGAACCAGACATGTCTACACTAATAAGCTCATTACATGAACGCTTACGGGTGTTTTTAGAAATCCCCAGAGTAGAAGCAAGTGAAATTGGAAGATTAAGAGAATCCCTTCCCAGTCGCCACCACAGTGTTGCCCTTCTCTAATCAGATTTCTAAAGCTGAGAAGTTTCACTCATTCGTGTAAATCCGAAGCAAATCACATTTCGAAAACGAACAAATGTCCAAAACGGCTTCCAGTCTAATCACATTCCCACACTCTTACTGACAAAGTTACACATTCTGTCAGACTATCATGCTTATCATATTAGCGTTTTAAAGCATTTGATGTTTATTTACACTTGTTGACGGTAGGAAAATTGCTGTTAAATTCTATATACTTGGTATTTTAGCATTTAGTCCTTGTGGTATTTTAGTCAAGATGATTCAGTTGTGTCACATCAAATGACAATTATGTGATTATATACTCACAGGCCACTTTATAAGGTGCACCTGTCAAACTGTTTGTTAACGCAAATTTCTAATCCGCCAATCACATGGCAGCAACTGAACGCATTTAGGCATGTACACATGTTCAAGACGACCTGCTGCAGTTCAAATCGAGCATCAGAATTGGGAAGAAAGGTGATTTAAGTGACTTTGAATGTGGCATGGCAATTGGTGCCAGACGGCCTGGTCTGAGTATTTCAGAAACTGCTGATCTACTGGGATTTTCACGCGCAACCATCTCTAGGGTTTACAGAGAATGGTCTAAAAAAGAGAAAATAACTAGTGAGTGGCAGTTTTGTAGGTGCAAAAGCCTTGTTTATGTCAAAGGTCAGAGGAGAAAAGGAGGCCAGACTGGTTCCAGCTGATAGAAAAGCAACAGTAACTCAAATAACCGCTCGTTGCAACCGAGGTGTGCAGAAGAGCATCTCTGAATGCACAACACGTCCAACCTTGAGGCAGATGGACTACAGCAGCAGAAGACCACACCGGGTGCCACTCCTGTTAGCTAAGAGCAGGAAACTGAGGCTACAGTTCACGCAACCTCTCCAAAATTGGACAATAGAAGATCAGAAAAACGTTGCGTGGTGTGATGAGTCTTGATTTCTGCTGCAACATTCAGATTGTATGGTCAGAATTTTCTAAGGTCACATTTCTAAACATAATAGTTTTCATAACTCATTTCTAATAACTGATTTATTTCATCTTTGCCATACTGACAGTAAATAATATTTTACTAGATATTTTTCAAGACACTTCTATACAGCATAAAGTGACATTTAAAGGCTTAACTAGGTTAATTAGGTTAACTAGGCAGGTTAGGTTAGTTAGGCAAGTTATTGTATAACGATGGTTTGTTTTGTAGAATACCGGGGAAAAAATTGCATAAAGGGGCTAATACTTTAGACCTTAAAATGTTTTTTTTTTATTTTTTAAACTGCTTTTATTCTAGCTGAAATAAAACAAATAAGACTTTCTCCAGAAAAAATAAATATTATCAGACATACTGTGAAAATTTCCTTGCTCTATTAAACATCATATGGGAAATATTGGGAAAAGAAAAGAAATTTCAAAGGGGGGCTAATAATTCTGACTTCAACTGTGTGTGTGTGTGTATATATATATATATATATATATATATAATTTTACAAACAATCGATCCAAGCAGTAACCCATCAAACCTATAACATTGTGATTGCAAGCACCTGTGTGAACTGTAATGATGTTTTTAACTATAGTACCTTCTCTCTGATTTCCATAATCACATAAAGAGATCCCACTCTCTTATTTACTTTTCCAATCTGTAAGAATTATATTTGGAAGAATGTTCCATCTGCTTTATCTGTGAAATATAAATATTAGTCACCACTGAAAAACGATCAAAAAAGCTTTTGTGTTCCGCATGAAACTAATCCACATTTGGTACAACAAAACAGTTCTTCCTTTAAAGAAAAGGCAGTTGCAATGAAAGCATTGTCCATATTAAAACATTTTTAAGTGATCTCATCAAATTTCATTTCGTAATGGCATTCTGATTGAGTAAATTACTTGAAATATGGTTTGCCACGCAACCATGTAGTTACAAACCAATTTGTGTGAGGCCTTCCTGTAGATCTCTCATATGCCCCCTCGTTGCCAGATCCTTATCGCTCATCAAAACATCACAATTTCATTCAACCGAACACTTTAACACTGATTCATACTTAACTACATTCACATGTATCCTCATATAGTGCCGATGTTTACCCTAAATTGGAGGTCTGCTATTGAAAAACATTTAAAGCAATTGCATAAAAAGTGTTAAACTTGTTAAGTTTATGTCAAAACTTACAGGATTTACCCTAGCAACCATCGAGAATAAAAACAGCCTTTTATTTCTGCTGAATGCACCAATTCAGATGTTTTATTTGGTGAAGCACAAGGTCAAAGCGCAATTATGAATTAGTTTTGAAGCATAATTGGGCCTTGCAAAATGCAAGATGAGGTTGGCAGAGCATGCAATGAAAACCTTCTTTGTTTTGTGCAATGTTTAATAACGATGAAGTAAGCTTTTTGCAGCACAAGGCTGTTTGCATTGGAAACGTATCTGTTCACATTGCCCTGGCTCAGGAATGGCTTGATTATAGCAACGAATGCGGCGCTGCATTGGCGTGTCCTGACACAGATATGCATCTTTGCTGTGGCCATGCCATGGCTGAGTGCCTGGCCCTGTGCTCTGGGCTTTCTGCGCTCCCTCGCTTAATCAAATCCTGATTCGGTTCGCTTCTGCGCTTGAGCGCCATGTCACACTAACATAATGTTATCTGGACTTGGCCCTTTTGCTGACTGCCATTTCCAACCCATCTGGAACGGGTGTGGTGGGCTTGATGTTTTTTTGTTTTTTACAGTCACATTCATGAAGCCTCTGTTTTCTGGGTCCAGCTTGACCACTTTAGGCTACTGTATGACTTTTGCATGTGAATGGGTGCAGCAACATCTTGAATCTAAACTTGGAAATTAAAAAAAAATAATATGAATTATATATACAAACCGTATTATGCGAAAGTTTGGGAACCCTATTATTATTATAATTTTTGTTATTATTATTTAGTACTGTCGTGCAGGCTGGATGATATCAGAAAAAAACTAACGTTGTGATATATTATTACTGTACAATATATATTGCAATATGAATACAATTTCACTTGATGACTTGAATGTCTATTTGAAAAGAATTAATAGTTTAGATTGACTGGGATGATTCTGTAGGGGAGTGCATCTGGATAAGATATATAAAACAATCTAAAAGCACGGTGTCACGGTTACAAGCAATCCAACCTGTGCAGATTGCTAAAGAACTTGCCCTGCCTTGCCTTACCTTGTTTTGCCATGTACTGATCTTTGCTTTGTTTGTTTTTTAGGTTGTTCTGTCATGGTTACCAGTGATCCAGCCTGTGCAGATCGCTAAAGAACTACAAATCTGCCACTTTAATAAACTACAAATGCCATCATGCACTTCACTCACACACCTGGCCCAGATTCCCCATGATTGCAAACACACACAGCTGAAGCTGTTCTGGACTAATTGCACAGACTATTTATACACCTCCCAAACACACACATGTGGCTGAGTCTTCTGTAACTTTAATGCTGTGTCCAGTCCAGACACGGATGAAGCATCAAGTTCAAGTAGTGGTGGGCAAAGCGAGGCTTCGTGAAACACTGAAACAGTTGAAGCAAATGTGTCGAAGATTCGAAACGTTTCGAAACCCCACTCTACAGTGACGCCTAGTGGTCATTTTTTATGTATTGCACTGGAACAGCTTCAGCAAAGAACAGTTGAGCAAACTGAGGTATTAAACCCCACTTTGTAGGATCGAACCCTCAAGTGATATAGTAGAGTGGTTAGGCTTCCAGACTACCATATGGGGATTGTTGGTTCGAATTTTGAAATGCTTTAATATCAGTTTGAGATGCTTTGTTCGTACATCGTTCTGTTTCAACATTGGTCTGACATCCGAATAAACACTTTGTGAATAAATATGGCTGTTTTGGTCATAAAACAGGGCTGTTGATAGATCAGATACAGTTGTGTCGCATCTGCAGCTGTATCCTATCTAGACTCCACTTTAAACAGCAACATGATTAAAATACATAAAATCATCCTTTTGGAGTATTTGTACAAGTCAGGATTCGAACCCATAACAACATGCACTCTAACAACATGCACATGCATGGTCCACTAGGTCATACGAGACAGAAACGTATTTCTGGCCCTGTCAGTCAAATGCATATTCTCCAGGTCTCGAAACGCTTCTGAACTGATCAATGCTTTGAATCGCTTTAGTCACGTGACCAGGTGTTTCGAAACACTTTAGTCACAAGACCTAGGTGTTTCGGATCATGCTTCGGTACAGTGTCTCAAAACACTTGCGCTTCGGGATCTCGACACTGTGTCGAAACGTCAGTTTCACGTCAGCAAAGTGAAAGTGATTTACATGTTAAGTCAATGCAAAGACGCAGCTAGACATCCTGTGGCGGAATATGCGCAAATGAGGCAACACGATTGACGCGATTTGCTCAATGAAGCAGCAAAAGTTTAGCATTTTGTGTAATTTATGAGAGTATCACACAAATTGCTCGAGTTGAAAAATCTGAACTTCAGCGGACATTTACACCACGTTAACTAATCATGAGCTTTGTTTTGTATGGGCGTGATTATGACATAGTGCCTGTTGTTGGTGTCCTGGGGGAAATCCTCCTGCCGACACCGCACAACAGTTCATCAAACTTGGCTTGGCTCAGTCGGAAGCACCGCTGAAAGCTTCCATCATCCAAATATAGTTTCTGGAGGAGTTGATAAACTCACAGTGTTAAACTCAAAATGTTCATATGTCTATTTACACGCGAATATTGCGATTTATCTGCATGTGCCGCATCTGGTGTGAACACCGCATTAGGGGACACTGACAACAAAGTTGAGAATCCACGTGCATACTTTATTCAAAAGAGAATGGTCAGGCAGTCAACACAGGAGCAAAGCAGGAGCATGCAGGTTATCCAAAAGAGTAGTCAGGGTCACAGGCAAAGAGATCAGTTCAGGCGGCAAAGAACATAAAACAATTAACAAGGCAAAGGGTCAGAAAACAGGGCATGGCAGAACAATGGAACGCTTCAAAATGTTACAGGGTGTTAACCAAACAAAACTCAGCAACATGTGTGTGTTTGAGAGGTGTATAATTAATCTATGTAATAAGTCCTGAACAGCTTCGACTGTGTGTGCTTGCAATCATGGGGAATCTGGACCAGGTGTGTGAGTAAAGGGCATGATGGCATTTGTAGTTCATTAAAGCGGTAGATTTGTAGATCTTCAGCGATCTGCACAGGCTGGATCGCTGGTAACCGTGACATATAGATAAATACAATAAAATATGCTTAAAAGATACAAATGAAATAGTGTTTTATTATTTTCTGAGTCTAAGTGTATTCATCTATACCCCTGCAATTCGTTACTTTTTGATTAAGTGAATAATTTGTTTGAAATTGAAGGATCTCATTCGTACAATTCAGTTTGATTTGCTTATCCCCCAATCCTGGTTGGGTTTATGGGTGGGGTTGGGTGCCTCCTTTTGAAAATCCTACATTTTCATACGACTTAATTCATACGAATTTGTATAAATTAGCCACTAAACTGACAAAATGTAAAAAAGTTATGTTTCCTGGTGAGATTGGGCTGGATATACAGTGATTAAATAATCAAACGTAAAATAATACTGCATAGTCTTTATTGTATAAACAGTTCAATAAAATTAATTGCAACAAAATTTATAAATAGGTGGCACAGTGGCTCAGTGGTTAACACTGTCACCTCACAGCAAGAAGGTTGCTGGTTCGAGTCCCGGCTGGGTCAGTTGGCATTTCTGTGTGGAGTTTGCACATTCTCCCTGTGTTTGCGTGGGTTTCCTCCGGGTGCTCTGGTTGCTGGGATGCAAAGACATGAGGTATAGGTGAATTAGGTAAGCAAAATTGCCCATAGTGTATGAATGTGAGAGTGTATGGGTGAATGAAAATTTACAAACTAAACAATTTCTAATGCATGAATGCTTTTAAAATCCTCATACAGTAACAGGCCTCAAAAACCCATACAAATGATAAAATATAATCCAGAGTTTTCTGTTGCATATGCTGTAAAGTGACTATTGTGAATGATCACATTGAGATATTGATGCTGAAATCATATGTTGTGCAGCGCTACTGTCCTGAGTAAAATATTTTACATAAAAGATGTTTATATATAGTCCACAGGGAAGTATAAGGCAACCACTGGTTTTCACCCACTGGCTCAAGGTATTGTATTTCCTTCTGGAGCATCAGTGAGCATTTGAACTTTTTTATAATTGTGTTTAGGTCCCTGAGTTGTCCTCAGTGTGAAAACATGGATCTCAAAATCATTCAGTCCCTGAAAGGGTTCAAATCTGCAAAATATGCTGGATGAACATAAGAATCTGCAGGACATGGAGGATTTTTCTGAAGAACAGTATCAGTTTAAGTGTTCAGAACAAACAAGAGACTCATGGACAAAATAAAAACAGTCATAGATTATCCAGGTTACCACAAACATTATAAAAAAACTGTGTGACTGTACTTAATTTGTTCCCAGCAAGCATTTTTTTTGTTTGTTTTAAAAGATTTCTAATAGATGTCTAATAGACGTCTAAATATAGTTGTTGTCTAAAACAAGGCTATATTTGGGCAGTAAGTTAAAATCTAATAGAGGTCAAAGGCAACTCAAACCATTTAATTAACTCATTACCTGAGTTCAAAACTCTTTTCAAATGAGTAGAATTAACTTTCAGTAAATTTTGATTTAACTACACTCATTTCATTTGATATAGTTGACTGTTGCGTTTTGCAGTGTAATATTGATCGGAACAGCTATTCATTCTCATAATTTATAATTGTAAATGACATTAAGTTATTTAAGTTTAATTAAATTAATTGTTGCATTGATAGATCAAAGAGAGTAATAGCATAGAATGCAATAACAAAAAAAATAAACCCAACAGTCAACTTTATCAAATGAAATGAGTGTAGTTAACTCAAAATGTTTTGATCTCAGAAGGTAATGAGTTAATGAAGGTAATGAATTAAATACCTAATTTCTTCAATTTAAATGAAGTTCACAGTACTCATATAAATTAGTTTTTTAACTCAAATAGTTTGTAGTAATCGGTTTCCTCAAACGGTTTGAGTTGCTTTAACTTATTGGGTTTTACTGTGCTCACATTGCTTTATTTACTCAAATGGATTAAGTTCACAGTACTCATTAGGATTAGTTTTTGAACTTAAATGGTTTGTTGTATTCGGTTACCTCAAATGCTTTGAGTTACCTTAACTTATTGGGTTTTACAGTGTAGAAAAAAATACTGACAGGAAAAAAATGTATGTAGAAACTATTTAACTCAATTATATTTTATAATATATTTTAAAGTAGAAAACAAACCTATCTTACTTGAATAATCTTTGATTTCCACAAATTAATTTTCGTCTGTTTTTGCAATATTTGTGCATGCTATACATAAATACATACAATTGTTTGTTTATTTGTTTAGTTTAAAGTGAATGAAGTATCAGCATGAAAGTTTGTGTTTCACTGTGTACATTTTAACCCCACTCCAGTCCATCTTCGGATGGTTGAGTGACCATCACAACACCAGAATTTCAGCGAATCACAATGAATTTAACAATCCTTGATTCCTCCGTCCCTCAGCCGAATATCATTACATTCCAAGCATGTGAACTTTGACAGCCAGATATGTAACATATCTGATCTGATCTCAATACGGTGGTACTGAGCTCATGGGCTGATTTGGAAACAAGATATTTAGCCAGGGTCTCTGGCTTAACTCACGGCTCAGCAGTCCAGTTTTTTTTCCTGCCCCAGGCTTGAGCAGTGCCGGAGCAGGGTTTTCATTAAAGCGTAATTGAAAGCGGCTCTAGTCCTGCTTTCTAGACTTCCTCCACTTCCACCTGCGATGTCTGGAAGTGTATTTAATGATAACAATGCTCCATGCTACTATAGACTCATTAATGATTCCCCTCTTCCCAACATCTATGATGAGGGTGTATCTGTTTTCAGTTTGTGATTGGTGCCTGATGGGAAAGACGTGCCCACATGATCAAGGAAATGGTTCTCAAATGTGGCCAGTCATTGGAGACAGGGAGGGTTCGATGTATATAAATGTCAGACATTATTCAGAACAGCTCAGCGGCAAGACACCCTCTACTGGTACAACTACTGGATTCTGTTTGGCTCTTGTCAACGTGCAACATGCAATTGCATATACTGTATTTCTATATATATATATATATATATATATATATATATATATATATATATATATATATATATATATATATATATATATATATATATATATATATATATATATATATATATATATATATATTTATTTATTTATTTATTTATTTCTAATATAATATAATATAATATAATATAATATAATATGATATAATTCAATATAATATAAAATTTATTATTTTTATTCTGTAATATAGTTTATATATATATATACTTTATGACAAAAGTCTTGTCGCCTATCCAAGTTTTATGAACAATAACTTGACTTGACTTGATCATTTGGTATCAGAAGTGGCTTATATGAAAGGCAAAGGCAACATACAGCAAAGGCAAAAAACAAAATATGATCATGTCTTGGTTTTTAATTATTTAAATAGGACAGTAAGGTCTGGCTTTGCTTAGACAAAAGTCTTGTCACTTAACAGAAATAATGTAGCGTGTAGAACACAAAGTTATGGTGCAGTGGAAAAATTATTTATATTGTGTATGACTCCCATGAGCTTGGAGGTCTGCATCCATACATCTCTGCACTGACTCAAATAACTTATTAATAAAGTCATCTGGAATGGCAAAGAAAGCGTTCTTGCCGGACTCTCAGAGTTCATCAAGATTCTTTGGATTCATCTTCAATTCCTTTTCCTTCATCTTACCCCAGACATGCTCAATAATGTTCATGTCTGGCGACTGGGCTGGCCAATCATGCCCCCGGACTGAATGTAACCCTAAACCCTGATTTCACCAAACTTGACTGATTTCTGTGAGAATCTTGGGTCCATGTGGATTCCAATGGGTCTTCTGCAGTATTTGTGATGATTAGGATGCAGTTCAACAGATGACTCATTGGAAAAATCTACCTTCTGCTACTTTTCCAAATGATCAACAAGAAGTTAGGTTAATATTTGTTGCTCTTACAACTGAGATCAACTACAAGACTTTGTCAGGTAGTATTGTCAGTTATGATACACTCAAAACAGTAAAATTCACTAAATGAAATAAGTTACTTTAACTTGTAATTTTTTTTATGTTACTTGGATAAAAAAGAGTTACGGTAACTCATAAATTTATTGTACACTGTAAAACCCGATAAGTAAAGTTAACTCAAACTGTTTAAGGAAACCGATTGCGGCAAACCATTTAAGTTTTGAAACAAAATGGTTTGAGTACTTTAAACTACATGACTATGACTATATATAGAGTCATATGCACATATATAATTTGTGTTGATAATTTGTGTTATCAAACTTTTAGAGTTAGAGTTCAGTTATCAAATCACTACACTGTAACACCCAAAAAGTAAAGGTAACACAAACCATTTGAGGAAACCGATTGCAACAAACCATTTAAGTTCAAAAACTAAACCTAATGAGTACTGTGAACTTACTCCATTTGAATATACAAAGTAATGTGAGCACAGTAAAACCCAATAAATGAAGAGAACTCATACCCACTCAGTACTGTAAAACTCAATAGGTTAAGGAAACTCAAAACGTTTGAGGAAACCGATTGCAACAAACCATTTGAGTTAAAAACTAATCTAAATGAGTACTGTGAACTTGCGCCAAGTTGAAGTAATGAGATATTTAATAACTCATTACCTTCAACACTTAGTTCAAAACTTTTTCAAATGAGTAGAATTAACTTTCAGCAAATTGTGAGTTAACACCACTCATTTCATTTGGTAAAGTTGACTGTTGGGTTTTACAGTGTATGAGTTCAACAAATTAAGTACAAATAACTATACAGCTACTCAAATGATTTGGTATTGCTTCTAGTTTTAGCATTAATACAAAAAAATTATTTATTCATTCATAACTCATTCGTTTTGAGTTCTGCTTAATATAATCCGTTCATGAGTTACGATAACTCTTTTTCATTGAGTCAAAGTAACCTTTTATAGTAACCTCTCTATATTTTTTCTATAGCATACAGAAAAAAACATCCTTTTACAATAACTTGCCTAATTACCCTAACCTACCTAGTTAAACTAATGAACCTAGTTAAGCCTTTAAATGTCACTTTAAGCTGTATAGAAGTGTCTTGAAAAATATCTAGTCAAATATTATTTACTGTCATCATGGCAAAGATAAAATAAATCAGTTATTTGAAATGAGTTATGAAAATTATTATGATTAGAAATGTGTTGAAATAAAATCTTCTCTCAGTTAAACAGAAAATGGGGGAAAAAATAAATGGGGCTAATAATTTTGGGGGGCTAATAATTCTGACTTCAACTGTATAGTTGGACTTGGTTAATTGACCAGTTTAAGTTAATTGAACTAATAGTGATTTGATAACTGAACTTAAACTGTTCAAGTTACTAATACTCTAAAAGTGTGATGATATCAATACAAACGATATATGTGTATGTGACACAATATATAAGTTTACAATACTCAAAGCATTTTGTTTAAAAACTTAAATGGTTTGCCGCAATCGGTTTCCTCAAACAGTTTGAGTTAACTTATCAGGGTTTTACAGTGTATAATCCCATTAGATTCTAAATTTTTTTTTTGAATATTTACATTATTAACATAAACTTAATCTGACAGATAAAAATTAAATAAAAATAAAACAAAATTCAACAATTATAATTTATCGGTGAAATATTCTTTGTGAAAATTCCACATATTTAAGGTACTTGAGTGCTGCTTTTATAAAATTGCATTTATTTTTTAAGTTTTAGTTTATTTACTTTAGTTGATGATGCATATGGCACAAAATTTACATTTTTTTTTTTTATTTTAAAAACACATTCGAGCCAGACCTGGCAAAGGCATGATGAAATATGAAGGTGATGAAAATGAACCAGCTTTATTGCGCTGATCACATGGGCAATTCCCAATGTGACAGATGGAAAATTTTACACTGTATATAATGAGCATGTAACACAAGTCCATCCTGAATGTTGGTGATCTGGCCGCGGGGCACTGGAGGTGAAGATGTCTCCTATAGCTAGGCCCTGTCTAATGGAGCTTGATTGGAAAATATGGAGATGGAGCGCTCGAGCACGATTCATCTTCCTGCGGCCTGATCCACGGAGGGGCATTTTGACGTGCAAGCGCTAACCAGAGACAGCTGGGGCACCATGGTGGGATTATACTTTAAACAAAATGACAAATCAGAGAAAGCAGGGGGAGGAGAGGAAGCACAGGGACTAGTGGATGTTTATTGCTGGCAATGTTTGGTAAGTTACTTAAAAAAGACAATTCCTAACTAATTACACCTAATTTTAAGTCACAATTACTACTATGTAGGTACATTTAAATGAATCATTTGGTGCAATGCACTTATTTTGTACATACTGTACATTGTGCCAATTTTTTATTATTTTGCCTCTGTAATTAGTTTTTCTAATTACATTTATAATTAAACAATAGGGTATATGCTTAGCTAGTGTTCCTTCCCATACTGATAAACTTCCAGTGAACAGTTAATGTAACTTTTTTTATTTTACATGGTTTCTTTTGACAGCATCGATGTTGTAATTAAATTAAAATACAGTTGAATAGACTTAAAGATTCATTTAGTTGTTCAAATGTAAAATAAGAAGACTCTAGCGCTGTCAGGATCAGCAGGCGATCGCAGAAATGCCATTGAAAATACTGGGGTAAAATAAATGTTTATATTTTAAAGACCTGGCACAGAAAAATGTAATTTAAAGCAGTGCTTCTTGCTCATTCTGAGACCCACTTTATATTGTGTATTAATCAGGCAGTGGAGATCGTTGATTTAAAAGAAAACAGACCTTAAACGCGCCAATTTTGTAACGGCATACTGTTCACTGGAAGCACTTGACCCAGATTACTGAAAATTAAAAGTCTTTCCACATACTTCTGCATATACCCCATTGACCCATCTTTAACACTTTAGTTTAAGTAACAATTCACACCATTTTCAACTAGCTTATTACCCGCTTATTATTGAGATATTAACTGTTTATTAGCACTCATGATGAATAATCTTATTTTACATCCCCAATACCCAGTACATAAACCCAACTATTACCTTAATAGCTATTAATAAGCAAAAAAAAAAATAAAAAATAGTAGTTTATTGAGCTAAAAGTCTTCATTAATGGTGTGTTGATAGTGTAAATTGTACATTAAATTAAAGACGGATCCCTTACAGTTTAACCCATGATTAAACCAAACCTTCAAACCTGTCCCTAACCTTATTAACCTTATACTTCACGTATGAGCGGGCGCCGCCATTGTAATTTTTTTTGGCTTGACACTTCCGGTGTCATTCACTTCCATTGATTTTTAGACGTTAAAAACAGCTTGTAATGCTGATTGATGTTGCAAACTGATATGTCCTTATTATATTCTTCTTCTTTTAAGTTTAGTCATTAACACAGTTGTTTGTAGAGCAAGTAGTTTGACCGTTTTCTGCCGTTTATTATTCCTAGCCATTTCTCCGATAGGCAACACTAAATCAGAAGTTCTAAAGCAATTGCGAAAATGAGTGCACATCTGCATTGAAGAATAAGGTCAATACCTGTACACTATAAAAATATTAATGGGTTATTTCAACCCAGGCTGGCGTGGTGGCGCATTGGGTAGTGCTGTCGCCTCACAGCAAGAACTGTCACAAGTTCGAGCCTCGACTGGATCAGTTGGCATTTTTGTGTAGAGTCTGTATGTTCTCCCCTTGTTCTCGTGAGTTTCCTCCGGGTGCTCCAGTTTCCTCCACAGTCCAAAGACATGCGCTAGAGGTGAATTGGGTAAGCTAAATTGTCCGTAGTGTATGAGTGTGTGAATGAGAGTGTATTGATGTTTCCCAGTAATGGGTTGCAGCTGGAAGGGCATCTGATGCATTATACATATGCTGGATAAGTTGGTGTTCATTCCGCTGTGGTGACCCTAGATTAATAAAAGCTGACTGATTACTGATTACTAAGCTGAGAATAAAATGAACGAATGAATGAATGAATGAATGAATTTCAACCCAATTCTGGATGTAATATGGACTAAACCAACTGTTAGGTTAATTTTCTTTAATTAAATTTATAAGACCAAATTTAACCCAATGTTTCCAATTTGGGTTTAAAAAAACAGCATTTCTTAGAATGTAAGCTGTAAATTAGCTTAATAGCCCAAAAACTCTTCTGCAATACAATTTTAAGAAAATAAGTTCATTGTACTTATTTTCAGATGCAAGTAGTAGTTAATGTGACTCAAAATAAAGTATAACCATTATGAATTATATCATTAAAATTGTGTTTAAAATACTTTTCCAATTACTTTGTCTAAAAAATAACTTAGTTACTTAATAAGTTTTAAATTACCTGACTCAATGCTAAAAACCTGCATAAATCCCCATGCATAGATAATAGTCATTTAACTACCTGCTCTACCAAATGGTTGACCATATTTTGACGGTTTTAAATAATGACTGTTAAAGTCATTTAAAGAATGACTGTTTTAAATAATGGTTTACACACAGCATTGTTGGTTTACAAGAAAATCAACCAAACACAATCCCATTGCACTACACTTGATTTTGGTTTTATTGTGAAAAAACAAATAAACAAACAAGAAAACATTTTAAATGAGAATCAGAAATATTTTATGGCATACTTCAAAAAATAAAGATGATTTAGTATTCAAAAATGTTTTATATTGATTGTTTTTAAATAAATTAGTCTTTTACTTAGACACAAGGGAAACGCAAGGAAGTGCAGATCTAAACGCAGGTTTATTATGCAGAGGTGGTCAGGCAAGCAACAGTCAACACAGGAGCAAACAGATGTACACAGGGAATCCAGAGTCGTAGTCAAATAATAGGCAAATGATCAATACAGGCAGGCAGCAGGCAACGTAAACAAACAAACAAGGCTAGGGTCAAAAGCAAGACAAAGTAGGGAAACTGCATCGTAATGTTAACTTGACAGATGAACAAGACTCAGCAAAGTCTGTGTGTTTGTGTGCTGTTTAAATACTGATTAGTCTTTGAGCAGCTTCAGCTGTGTGAATGTAATCAATGGAGACTTGGAGCAGGTGTGTGTGCGTTGCATGGCAGGACTTGGAGTCCATATACTTGCGGATTTATAGTTCAGCCGCTAGATCGCTGGTTATCAACACACTTCATATTTTCAGATTTTTATTGTATATGTATTTATTTGGTAGAGGTTGATATTTTTAGAAATGATGAGATGTGTTGAAAAAACTGCATTGAGTGTGTTAAAGAGCCCATATTATACATGAAATAGGGTCATATTTAGGTTGTAAGGGTCTCCAACAACAGTCTAATATGCATGCAAGGTCATAAAACACTTTTATGGTCTTATAATCTGCATTTATTTTTACCTAATTATCCCAACGACTCCCATATGAATCGTTCAGCGATTCATTTGTTCCCAACCCCCTCCTCAGCGCGAAGCTAATCTGCGCTGATTGGACCGATGACAGCCTGCTGCGATTGGTCGACAGTGACAGGCTTCAGCACGAGACAGAGTGAAATGCCCAGCTGGTAATCAACTATATAAAAGTAGTCACAGTGCACACACGCTTCATAGTGTAAGGCTTTTTTTTCACACACACACAACCCTCCTCAGAAGAACTGGGGAGATCGACGCGAGTCTCCTATAGCCTCTCCCTCTCTCACACACACACACAACGCTCCTCAGAAGAACTAGGGAAAGCGACGCGAGTCTCTCTCTCTCTCTCTCTCTCTCTCTCACACACACACACACACACACACACACACACACACACACACACACACACACAACTCTCCTCAGAAGAACTGGGGAGATCGACGCGAGTCTCCCATAGCCTCTCCCTCTCCCTCTCTCACACACACACACACACAACGCTCCTCAGAAGAACTAGGGAAAGCGACGCGAGTCTCTCTCTCTCTCTCTCTCTCTCTCTCACACACACACACACACACACACACACACAACGCTCCTCAGAAAAACTAGGGAAAGCGACGCGAGTCTCTCTCTCTCTCTCTCTCTCTCTCTCTCACACACACACAACGCTCCTCAGAAGAACTAGGGAAAGCGACGCGAGTCTCCTGTCTCCTAGCCCCTAGGCGTCACAAACTGACCTGATCTTTTTCTCTCTCTCTCTCTACTAAAGAGTAACCGCGTGTACTGTACCAGGTTAACAAGTAACAAAACACAATAAATACATAATTTGCAAGTTAAACGAGGCAACAATTTTAATCGCACTTACTTACACTAGTGAATAAACCTCAACCACTGACTCTTCACAGTTCACAACTCATCTTTGGGTAGAGACTGTCAATATTATCCATCTGAGCACAGCGTGACTTCATTCGACCGGCGGCGTCTGTGTGTGTGTGTCTAGTGTTTTTTCTGTGTTAGTGGGCGGGGCCGCAGGTTTCAAATCTCCCTGGTTTGCGCGCGTAACTACTGGCGAAGCTTGTGTTTCGTGGCTGCGTCATCGCGAAACACCTAATGACTCGTTATCATGACGACTCGTTTGAAGCACTATGAGTCGACTCTTTTATAGATGAATCAATAGTTTTAAACACTGTACACTTACAGATTTAAGCCTTAGCTGGATATTTCACTTCACATAGAGCTGTGTTACACACTACATGGAAGGGCATTTTCAAAAACCCATAATATGGGCTCTTTAACTAGCGACATTAGGAGTTAAGAAATGCAATCCAATTTTTTTTTTTTTCTGGTAGAGCAGTTAAAGGGATTGAAATGATTGATTTTTTAAATGATTTTTAAATCTGACTCAGACAAGATATGTGTCATAACTCAAAATGTTTAAACGTATTGCCACCATGTTTCATTCATATATTGACATACATTTTCTAAAACATTTCATTGTTACTTAAGCATGTGTAATTGTCAAATAAATCTATACTTCTTTTAGTGGAAAAATCTAAATATTATGCAAAATATTTCAACCACAAAAATATTTATAATTACTACAGATTTCTAAAAATTATACCATATATTGCCATGAACTAACTTTTCATTTTTTTCTTAACCATATGCAGTTGCTTTTATAAATGTAGTTGTCTTTAGAATAAAATTATGCAGCAAAACATATTTGTATAACAAACTAGTTTCTCTTCTGAATTGATTAATACAGAACTGTTAGTATAAGTAAGTGAAATGAGCTAAAAATGAACAGTAATCCCTTAATTTACTCTTTCAGCGGAAAAAGTAATTACAGTACAGTATCTAGTTGCATGGTAACTAATTACACCCAACACTGGTTGCTGCTAAGGATGGCCAAGACGGGCTGGGGTAAGTCACGAGTTGGCCCCGAGTCCCTCTCGCTTAGGTTTGACACTGGCACAACTCACTGATTAAGAGCCTTGTGTGTTTCCCTTTGATCTCAGGCTCAGTTTTTGAGCCTAATGCCGCCCTCCATGTATCTCTGTCACAGCGGCGCTTTCATTTGGGGCAATGTGTTCTGAATCAGAGAGGGGGAGAGAGAGAGAAACCCTTGTGGATGCTGGGGATCTGATCTGAGACCAGATTTGCTAGGGTGTCTTAAAGCGATTAGCTTAAGAGTCAGGGAGCAGTACGTTTTCCCTTGATCAGACACCCGAATGATATGTATATGTCTCAGTTTTACGAACAACAAAGCCATTTGGAAGTCATGTGAAAGCAGACGACTTTATGTCTGCCTGTATGGGCTGAAAGTGAGAGCAGAAAGTGTAAGGAGATTTTATTTCTTCTAAAGTGTTCATGTTACCATAAAAAAATACAAGCTTTTCAATAAACAACACAGCATATGTATTATTACAATATAATATACCAACACAGATGAGTTAATGGGGTACCTTACTGAGCGTAGAAACCTCAATACTTGCTGCTTAAACACATTCATGCACTGTAAAACCCAATAAGTTAAGGTAACTCAAACCCTTTGAGAAAACCGATTGCAACAAACCATTCAAATTCAAAAACTAATCCTAATGAGTACTGTGAACTTAATCCATTTGAGTAATTGAAGCAATTTGAGTACAGTAAAACCTAATAAATGAAGAGAACTCAAAACAACTGAGTACTGTAAAACTCAATAAGTTAAGGCAACTCAAACATTTGAGGAAACCGATTGCTACAAATCATTTGAGTTCAAAACTAATCTATATAAGTGCTGTGAACTTACTCCATTTAAGTTGAAGTAAGAGGTATTTAGCAAACTCATTACCTTCAACAGAGTTCAAAACTTAGTAGAATTAACTTTCAGTAAATTTTGAGTTAACTATACTCGTTTCATTTGATAAAGTCGACTGTTGGGTATAATTTTTTTAATGAATGTGAAGTCATTTTTTATAATTTTTTTTATGAATGTGTAATTTTGAGTAGAAAACGTACCTCAGATGTCATAAACAATAAAAGTTTACTACACCTAACAGCAAAACCGACTATAAAACTGTAAATACAACCGACTACAATACATTACCATTTATTTTATTCTTGTCTGAACTGAAATTATGTAATGTGGAAATTACATTACATTTGTTTTTCTGTAGTATTTACTTCATCACAGAATCCTTTTTTGATTACTGTTGATTTGTATTTTTGTACTTTTGGTTCTACATATTGTTTTTTGATTATATGCCACTGTAAACGTTATGTTCCGCCATTATGGTGACCGGTGTTCTCTTTGGTCAGCACATATTCATAATGTGATTTGGTGTGTAGAAGTATTCATCTTTCAAGTTTGTGTAACAAACTAACAGTACATTTACCCCGACAGCTATGTACTAAAACTAAAAGTTTTACAACCATTCCCATCCCATCATAAGGATCTGTCTAAAAAAATTACTTCATTTTAATTGTCACTTTAACACATTCTGTTGATTTTAACTCTCTACCGCACGCATTATGATAAATCGGTAAAAAATATTTGACTGTTTTTCTTTTCCTAAAATGGCTTAACTTGAAGTCCTGTAAAAAGAAATTTGGAAAAAAATCTTTTTTTAAGGTACTTTATGATATGTTGCCATATGGCAACAACGTCCAACAGTGGATCTAACTTACAAATTTAAAACTTTCCTTATAATTAATAATTTTTTTGGTTTGAAATAATTTAATTGATGTTCCAGCATTATGAGCTTTAACACAGAACTTATAAATAACACCTTATACATACTTTACCACAACTCATATTCCAACAGCTTTCATTTATTCTATTCTTTTTTGCTCAATATTTTTGAAAACAATCAATATTGTATTATCTTATATACAACTATACTAACAAAGTTTATATATATTATACTATCCTACGCCTGTCTTATCTGCATCTGAGCTAACTTACCTGAACTGTCTCTATCAGATGTCCAGTCTGCATCATTCTCATGATCACTAAAACCCATCTCATCCTCATTTTCATCTGCAGGAAGAGCCAGTTCTGTCCTTTTCTTCTTAACTTACCATAGAACATGGTGGTGCTCGCTAATACACTGTTCCCTGTATTGATATCAATTCAAAAGTAGTATTGAAATTAAAACTAGATTTTATCCATAATTCAAATGCCATTAACACATGACTAATCAACATTATATTACTAGCATTCATGTTGTTATTGTTACAACTAAAAAGTTCACAGCTGACCTTGCTAGCTAGCTAACCCATTGCAGTATTGCATGTTCCACTATTGCGCAGTGTTGCCATTTGGCAACACACACATTTGATCAATTTACAAAAAACTAATTTAATAAAAAAAATTGAGCTGTGAGAATGTCATCATAACTTACTGGAGGTGATGTTTCAGATTTTTTTGTGGATCTGACATAATTTGATGCTTTATTTTATTGACGTTTACATTTGCATTTAGCAACTACTCACAATAAACGCCAGTCTGTCAGAAATCGCGCTACAGAAAAACACTGCATGTCATGTGACTTAACCAAAGCACATCATTGGCTACTCTAAGGTCTTCTCTTTCCAACAAAAAAATTATGTTGGTCTTAAAGAAACAGTGGCAGGGAAACGAACATAAGTATCATGTTGTCATATGGTTACACCGTGCAGTAGAGGGTTAAGTTACATTGGAATTACATGCCAACTAATTCTCACTTTTCTTATAGTCAGGAGAATGTCTGTTAGAGTTTCAACAGATTTCAAGCAGACAGACTACTGCTGCTCTAGTGGAGTTAACTGACATGTGGTCAGTTTAACATGCACTTTAACATAGTCAACACAATGTGCAATAGGGACCATCTAAATAAAGTGATGCTAAAACCTTTTATTATGTAACTTTGTAATGACAGTACATGATTACAGAAATGCAAACACAGGTCTGTTGATTGTTGTTTGGTTGTTAAGTGCGTGTGATAGACTATAGACTGAACATGTAATAGACATGACAATATTGATGTCTATTTTGTTTTCAAATTCATACTTACACAAAGGTGTCATTTGTATCATGAAAAAATAATTAAAGCTGCAAGCAGCGATGAAAGGGACCTCGCACCTGGGCTCACCGCCTCCCGGTGGCCTTTGGATGACAGAGAACAGCGGACAATAATAATTTAAGCTGATAAATATTAAAAATCCTATAAAGATCACCATATTATGTCAAACTTCCTTCTGTCAGCAGGTGGCGCTATGGCTATAACTTTATATTTGCATGTTGATGTCTTCAGGAAAGGAATCTCATCGAACCTGTGAATTTTCAGGCATTGTGTGACTGAGTTATAAGTACTTCCTCCTCCATGGCTTTCACTGAACTTTGTCAGTCCGCCATGGACACGCCCATTGACGAAAACTTTAGATCTTTACAATCTAACGTTGCAAAGGCCTTTAGATTAAACTGACAAAACTTGGATTCAATCTAATCAAATTTATAGGAGTTTGTTACAGTGTAAAACATGTCATTTCCTGCTGCCAGCAGGTGGCATCATAACTGTAACTGTATATTGACATGTAAACGTGTTCAGGTCCGTACTGTTATCAAACGTTTGAGTTTTGAGGCAGATCAGACAATGCATGCATAACAACTTCCTCTTTTGTGGCGAAACATCAAAGTTTGTGAGGCAACCACAGACACGCCCTTTAACGAAAACTCTAGGTTGTTGCAATTTAACATCGCCAAGGCTTTTAGATGACAACACCCAATTTCGGTGTTGATCTGATAAAATCCCTAGGAGGAGTTAGTTAAAATACACCTGGAAATGCACTGAAAAAAATTATTCAAAGATGATTCCTTGGATTTACTCAATTTTTTTACGTTAAGTGGTTGTAAACAATTCATTTGGGCTGAATTTAAACAAACAAATTAAGTTGAACATTGCTCAATTTAATTTGTTTGTTTAAATTTAACACAAATAAATTGTTTGCAACAGTTTTGCTTGCAACACTTTTTTCAGTGTGGCAAAAACTGCACTTTTTCGGCCAAGGAAGTTAAAAAATATGCGATTTGCTGTTGGGTTTGAGATTTCGCTCCAAGAGACTTTTCTGTAGTTATTAGCATGTTTGATGTGTGTGCTAATTTTCGTACGTGTGTGTGAAACGTAGCCCGGGGGCCATTCTGTCAAAAGTGCATTTGTGGCACTGTCGAGCCATTTTGCAACACCCACAAACGTAAATGTTCACCACTTCCGGCACATGTGCAATGTTTTGTGAGTTTTCTAGCATGTTTAGACCCTCAAAAATGCGATTCATTCTAGAGAAGAGGAAGAAGAAGAAGAAGAAGAAGAAACAGAGCAATTCCAACACTGTAAATCTCAGTAGTCAACTTAATAATAATAATAATAATAATAATAATAATAATAATAATAATAATAATAATAATAATAAATTTATTTGTAATGTGCTTTTCTCAAAGCACGTTCAAGGCAAAAACAATAAAACTGTCAAAACAATAAAATAGGAATGTATAACAATAATTAAGATAACAATAGATCACACATTAAAAACACTAATAAAAAGTCGAGTCTTAAGAAGCTTCTTAAAAAATGTATCAAATAAAATTAGTGTAGTTAACTAAAAATGTACTGAAAGTTAATTCTACTCATTTGAAAAATGTTTTGAACTCAGTGTTGAGTAATGATGAGTTCATTAAATCATTCCTCATTACTTCAACTTAAATGGAGTAAGTTCAGAGTACTCATTTTGTAAAAACGGTTTGAGTTGCCTTAACTTATTGGGATTTACAGTACTCAGTTGGTTTGCGTTCTCTTCATTTATAGGCTTTTACTGTGCTCAAATTGCTTCATTTACTCAAATGGATTGAGTTCACAGTACTTAGAATTAGTTTTTGGTTTGTTAAAATAGGTTTCCTCAAATTGTTTGAGTTACCTTTACTTTTCGGGTTTTACAGTGAATATGCAAATCGGTCCCTACACTGTAAAACATGCTGGGTTCCATACCATTCCTTCATGTTGTTACAAAACAAATTGATTAAGTTAGGTTAATAGTTTTTTAATTAATTTAAGTAGATTGAACATAAAACAATTAAGTTGTCCCCAAAAAACTTGAGAATTGTGTTTCAACTCATTTTAAATAAGTAGTTTGAACAGGTAGCAAAAGTCATTTGAGATCTTTTTTCCACTAAAACAAACTTAATGTCACACAACAGGATTGTAAACGTTTTCCAGCAAACCAGTTGCATTAAAAGCTTAGCTTACATAAAAAATTTAATTCACACCCTATTTAGTGACCTTTACGTGATTTCAAACCTTTATTCATTTCTTAATTCTGTTGAACACAAAAGAAGATATTCTGAAGAAAGTTGAAAACCTGTAAACATCACCTTTTATTGTAGAAAAAGTATTACAATGGAAGGGAATGGTAACAGGTTTCCAGCTTTCTTCCAAATATCTCCTTTTGCATTCAACAGTAGGAAAAATCTCAAATAGGTTTTGAACAAGTGAAAGGTGTGTAAATGATGACAGATTTTTCAGTATTTGGTGAACTAACCCTTTAGTTTACAATTCTGTTAATAGAAAACATTATTATTGATTTTGTAGAAACACTGGAAAAAAGCTTTGTCTGCCAAACTGTTGCAAATAATTTATGAGTGTTGAATTTAAACAAACAAATTAAATTTAGTAATGTTGAACTTCATTTGTTTGTTTAGATTCAGCTTTAATAAATTATTTACAACCACTTAACTAACCTAAAATGCTGAGTTTCCTCCTGTATTTTTTGACTCCAGTATGCTTCAACAGTCAACAGCACAATGATGAAATTAGTCAACAATCATTGATCTGTTAATGGTGTTTGGATTCTGAACAATTGTTTTTAGGCATAGACGAATAAACGATCAAACTGTGAATTGTTTGAAATTAAAACATAAAAAAGCCACATTCATTTTTAAAGCTCTGAAGCAGCAGACTGATGTGAATTTGGGGGAAGAAAAAAGCAAATAGCTGCAGTCCAGTGTCTGAAAAGTCTCACAATGTGGGTGCATTAGGCCACACAAGAAAGGCTTTTAGGTCTTTAGTGTTGTTCACCAGCTTAAGTCCTTTAGAGTAATGAGCCACACTCACATTCCTGAAGCTCAGAGTGGGACTGGGCCTGATCTTTGGCCGAGAAAATGATATCATTGCAGATTACGACCGATAAAACCATACACAACTTGTATTTGTGGAAATCAATCTAGATGTTAATATTTGGTTAGATTAAGGTCATGACGTCAGGGGACCAAAATTCAATGTCTAGCCAGTGTCTAAGAACAACATTATTTTGATGTCCAACAACGATGTCAAATTACCTTGATATTTGATTAATTTAGGTTGTGTTGGAAAGTGACCAAAATCCAACATCTGATAGATGTCATAGTGGTAACGTCCACACAACGCCAATGTGTAACATGATTAGACATTGATTATTAATTGATTTAGGTTGATTTTAATTTGGACATTAGACATTGGCGTCAACCCGATTTTCATTTGCAAAGAAAATCCAATGTTCCCACGGCATTGTGGTACAACGTCAATATGACGTCATGTTGGCTTCCTGTGCCTGCAGGGAATTTTCTCGTTGTGAAATCAAGAAGCCCTTAAATTAAATCACTGGAAGATATGAAATCTTGTCTCTTGATAATTATATACTTAGGTCACCTAAAACGACATTATTCATACCTCATTGTCATTTTGTTTTTCTTGTTTTAAGCATTTTGCTTTTCAGTGACATGGATTTATTAGAGGAACATTATTTGAAGTTTTTCTCTCACTTTATATTAAATGGCCTTAATTACTATGTAGCCTACTTTTACTCTAGGCCTACTACTTTGGTACAATGCACTTGTTATGTGCATACATGTTTTTAAATTGTACTTATATTTAAAAATATATCTGATTGCAGTTATATCTGTAATAAATTTCTATAATTACGTTTAAAAGTACACTGTTGACCATCTCTTACAATGTAGCCCAACCTTAAACCAATACCCATACCACAAAACCTAACTCTAACCTTCCCACTTCAATAGCACTAGGTGTTGTGCAATACAATATGAACGCAATAATACATTATTACTTATCTTTTGATGTAAGTATCTAGCAGTTATGCCACTTAATTATATAAAGTGGGATAAGTTTTTAGTTTTTTTCTCCATACACTGAAAGTATGTGGTCCAATACAACACTGGACCATAGTTACTACTTATTTGGCAAAAAAAACTGTTGAAAAGTTCTTCTAAATATATATTTTAAGGAAAAGGAAGTCAGTCTCACAGGTTTTGAACCACATGAGTAAATGATGATCCCTTTAAACATAAATAAACGGCTAAATTGCGGTTCCGTCCTGGCTGTGTTATTTTGCCGAAACATTGTTATACCCTGACAGAAATGCTCAGTGTCATGAACTGTATATAATCCTTCTTCTTCCCATCTCTGGGCAATCACAGAGTCCGCTTCAATCGGTGTAACATCTAACCTGCTATAGCTTTGCTACAAGCTAACTTCTCATCACGTCTGCACGGCCTGTTGTGCAATCTGAGCTGCCTCTACGAGCGAAATAAAGTTAATCTCGTGATGTCTTAGCTTTTAAATGGGATTTCAATTTTACAGTTTCGACCTTGCAGTGACTCCGTCGGAGCCCAGGGTGACCTAACATAATGTCAAATGTGTCCCAGGTGTGGACTGTGACCGGAGAGGTGAAAGCGAGGGAGATTGATGGCCCTCTTCCTGCCTGCGCTCTTCTCTGATGTTACTAGAGATGGAGCTGATCATTCAGGGCTCGGAGAATGGTTGGATGTAGAGTTGCCGGTCGTTATTTCTCTCCAAATGGTGACTGAGAAAATGCAGAACACCTTTTGCGTCCTTTGTGTGTGTCATCTTTCACTGATTTTCTGTCTTCTTTCCTTCTTTTTCCCACTGTGCGTTTAAGCAGCCAGTGTACAATTTATTGAGGACAGTCAGCATTCGGGAAGGAGACAAGAGTTATATGCTGATCTTGAGCTGTATGAAGAAAACAAACAGGCTTACTCATTTTGGCAGAGGAGAAATTTAAAGGAAAGTTCTGACTTCATTTCAAACTCATGTTGTGAAACATAAAAATATATTTTAAATAATGCATCCACAGTTTTTGTCCATTATATATGTCAACACTCTTTAAAATAAAGATTCTCTATTGGCATCAATGAAGAACCTTTAACATACATAAAAATTTTAGTTTCACAAAAGGTACAGTGCGAATAAAGGTTCTTTAGATTTCAAAAGTGTTCATAACACTATGCAAAAAAAAAAAAAAATTATTTTCACTTTTCACTGAAAACGTTCAATTATTAAAAGTGAATGAAGGTCAACATTTTCAGGCTCTAAAAAGGGGCATAAAAGTAGAATTAAATTCATCTATGCAACTGATTTCAAACATTCTAAACTCAGTGCTGGAGGGCCAGTGTCCTGCATATTTTAGTTCCAACCCCAATTAAACACACCTGAACCAGGTAATCAATCTCTTTCTTGGTATACTAGAAACTTTCAGGGAGGCGTGTTGAAGGAAGTTGGAGATAAACTATACAGGACACTGGACCGTGTTTTAACACCCCTGTTCTAACCTAAACATTGTGGTCATGTGATGTTCAAAAATCAATGGTGTCTTGCATTATTTGTCATTTGTGTCATCATATTCAGTGCATTCATAAAACAAACAGTATGCAAAAAGTACCCAAATGGTTTTCAGTGACATTCTGAATTGTGCATCAGACTGTAGATTTAAATACTTTAAAATAATCTCATTTCAACCTACATTTGGCTAAAATATGGACAAATTCAAATGTTGGATTAAAGTAGGGTTATGTACTTAATTTAAAATTTAACCCAGGAGTTGGGTTTTTCTTGAAATAGCTTCTTGAATTTTTATGAGTGCCACTAGGGATACAGTTGTGGAGAGTTTCAAACCAAATGTGCTTAATATATGCAATTTTGGAAGCAGTGAAAGACTTGAGTGATCGCACAATTTTCCAATAAAGCGAAGTATTAAAGATTAAGATTCAGATATTTTACTATGATTTGGCGTTTCTCAACTAATACCAAATTATTTAGGTTACACTTTTTAAAATACTAGCTCCAAAAAGGTGTTTTCACTGTTGTGCCATTAAAAAAATTGAAAATAATTTAATGGAAAATGGAAAGGAAATGGTCACAGTTCCTCATGGAGTCATCAATGCCAATAAAGAACCTTTATTTTTGTGTGTGCATCCATGCATTCCACACTTATTTTATAGCTCTTTATTCCTATTGTTTGTCAACTGGTGTCTATTTAATGCTACTTTTTTATTGAATTTGAATCTCCATCAGAGGAGAAGAGAAAAGAAGAGAAGAGCAGAGAAGAGCAGAGAAGAGAAGAGAAGAGAAGAGAAGAGAAGAGAAGAGAAGAGAAGAGAAGAGAAGAGAAGAGAAGAGAAGAGAAGAGAAGAGAAGAGAAGAGAAGAGAAGGGTAAAGTAATGTCCCATAACCTGTCCTCCCACCTCTTGTCTCAACTCATCGTATGGCTTTAATTACAAGTTATTGCCCTCAGTATCCAGGGAGCCATTCCTCTTGTGTGGGACCTCTGAGATCACTTCCTACACTAGAAGTGTCCTGTCATATGCCTGCAGTCTCAGCATAGAGAGATAGTACAATATAAGTGTGTGTGTTCATAAAAACTGCACCAAAAAGTAGTTTAACCAAATAGTTCCCACAGAGTACATTTTGTTGCCAATATAAACCATTCTGACTACAACATTTCCATTGGATTTTCTTAAATGAACACTCCTACAGTCCTGCAGCCTAACCCAAGCTAAGTTACAGGCATTTGTAATGACCAATGAGTATAGAAACATCTATAGAGCATTCCTCAGAGAGGTGTATTGTTGATGTAGGGTGAGATTGACCTGTGAAGTTAATACATTCACCTTACAATCCAACCCAGGAGAGAGCTGACTCTCCCCCACACTCCCACCAGCCTTTGATCACTGGTGAATCTCATCCCAGAGGCTGGCTGAAAGAATGACCTTTTTAAGGCATCTCAAACATTTTTCGCCACTTGAAAACCAAACAAAAGGAAAAAGGGATTTTTTTTTACCATGCCCAGTAACATTTTATCATAGGCCATGATAAGCTACAAAAAACAGACATGCATTGTTTGCACAAAAAAAATATATAAATTCTTGATTCACAGATTAACAAAGCAGAATGTCTCCAAACTGCTACCTTCTGAATTTATATTGCGATTGGCCCTGATGTTTGGTGTAAAATTTACAAAAGCCTTCAAATATTGTAGTTTGTTTTGTATCTTTTAATATCTGTTATTTTTTCAGTGATAATAAAGCCTTCGGAAAACTATTGTTGTTGGTGAAATCTTTTCAATGCATACCATGATAATCTTAAAATATAGAGGATTTTTACAGAGGTTTTGGTTTTCAAACGCATTTTAACTGTTGTCAAAATAAATTCAGAAGGCACCATGGTGTAGCCTAATTGTGAAAGCCACAACATGACAATTACAGAATTTAAAGCAGTCATTTTTTTTGCATTTTATCTAATCAGTACGCAAATTTGTAACAGAGAACATAGACGTTTCAAGCCACGCATATACAGTAAGTGCCCAGCAGTGTATTTAGGGTATTTGTTAGTTTTGGTTAATACACGCTAGCTCTCAATCCGCAGAGAAACAGTTAATATTGTAACAGTTAGATTGTTGTAAAATCCTCAAATCAGATTTATTGGAACGTAAGCTGTGTATTGTAACAGTTTTTCGCAACTTCAAATTCATATATTCATATTTGATATGAAGTTGAGATTCATATCAAATATATATGAATATTGAGATTCAATCAAATATAATTCACCGCGTTTTCCAAGTAATTTTGGTTCCTGTGAAATCTCAATGGTTTATTAAATATTTTCGACAGGAGATGAGGGAGTTTCTGATATGAGCCTTGGTTAATCTATAAACCAAGTGCAAGTAGAAACAAATTATTTAAAGATCCTTAATCTACCAGAATTTCACTGAATAAGCATGTTTTATAAGTAGCCTGAGGTTCCCCCCATATTTAATACAGGTAAAATCGCGATTCTGTTCTTTTGTTGAATATGATCAAAAATCAGTAGCATGGTATTGTATTTTTTAAATACAAAAAAAAAAAAAAAAAAAAAATATATATATATATATATATATATATATATATATATATATATATATATATATATATATATATATATATATATTTATATATTTTTTTTTTTTTTTTTTTTTTTTTTTTTTAATATAGGTCCAGCGAAAATATATAAAAGTTCATAACCTGTACTATTCACTGATATTGGTTCATTGGACGTGTTGCTTTGTGTGCGTGATTGTTTGTGTGAGCGCGTGTAATATTATTTACTTGATCTTTTATACGATGATATTGATGCAAATAAGCCGTATGAAAAAGATTTGATCGTATTGATTAAATAGTTCTAGCTTAAATAATTATTCGTGGTTGCATATGTTTGCACTTGACT
Source organism: Danio aesculapii (assembly GCF_903798145.1). Classification (NCBI taxonomy): domain Eukaryota; kingdom Metazoa; phylum Chordata; class Actinopteri; order Cypriniformes; family Danionidae; genus Danio; species Danio aesculapii. Next base: position 61,359,996 of record NC_079439.1, read on the forward strand.
ACAATTCCGCAGGTAAAACCTAATAATCGGCCTGATTGGAAAATTTTAAAACATATACTGTTGGACTGATCATTAAAATTTGTGGAATGCTGTTTAAGAGATTGTCTTTTTATAAGGTACTTATATTCATCCAGAACTCTGGACCTTATGATGTTACGGGGGATAAAATTTGGTATTTATATTTCATATTAGAAACTTGTAAAATAGGCTTATTACTATTTAAAATATTATTACTAATAAAAGAAAACACTGTTTAAAAACACTATTTTATTAAATAGTCTAGCATATTAAAAAACAGAAATTGCTAACATGATTTTATTTTGTGTTTTTCTTATATCTGAAAGTGTAAAATGTTCTGTTCTTTTGTATATTTTGAACGCTGAATGAAAGCTGTTTGTGTTTACAATGGATAAGGAGTGCCATTAATCATATAGGTCAAATTATTTTATTTTATATTCCAATCACATGACTACTTGAAAATGCTATGTTAAAGCTAAAAGGCTTATTGCTATTTAGTATTATCTCCGTCAGAAGTCTTAATAATAAAAATGTCTTAGTTATCTTTGCTCTGAGCCAAACAAATGTAAATATTCGAAATAGGATTAAAACTGTATTATTAAAACTATCATGTGAATTCTGATTTCTGTTGTCCATGTGATGTCCATGTGTTTTATTTTATTGGCTCACCTGCTAAATCACATGTAAACTGAAAACTTTAAAAGCCAAACGTGAATTTTACACCAAAAGGAAAAAAAATGGTAAAAATAGATAACTAAAAACAATTAAATCAATAATAGTTGTAGTGGTGGTGTTAATGGAAATAACAATAACAATATGAATAATTTAAACCTAATAATACTAATATTTGCCTAAATCCGTTCAAAAACAATAAAAGCAAAATCAGACCTAACCTGCAGCTTATAACTGATGACGGCTCAGTGAAATAATTATTTTAAGAGAAAAATGGCTGTTGCAGCAGTGAAAATGACGCAGAATGTATCTTCCCATTCGGTTTCATTAATTATGAACTAAATGTTTTCATTTACAGACGACTGTATCACGATGAAACAACACCATGTAAATATATTCAGCCTCCACACATCTTTAAAACATTTAGCTTATAAGAAATATTTTACATTTCGAGGAGTGTCAGAATATGCATGCATCAGACGAACTACAGGACAATTGAGGAGACAGTGTGAAGGAGGGGTTCTGCTGTGGACCAGAGAAATATGACTTTGACAGGTCTTAAACGGTCTGGCGCCAAGAACTTGATCCATAGGATAAATACAGCGCTGGAGCATTTTGTGGGTGATGCTGTGCAGTGGTGATTGCTTTGGTTTGAAAACCATAAAAAATAAATGCAATACCATTATTTAGGAAAATGTATAAATAAACAACATTATAGTTTGTATTTTTAATGCTAAACTTTATTTAAACTCGGTTATCTAACATACCAAACGGTGATTAGCTATACATTCAGAAGACTTTATCATCGGTTATCTAAAGTGGTATGCGTAGTAATCAGAATAAAATAATATTAGCAAGTGTTTAAATGAACGCGCGCCCTAAAAACACTTGCATTTACAACTATAGTTCACACGGGGCCTCGACATAAATTTACTTAAACAAATAAATGAGTTGGACTACTACATGAATCTTTGTTTATACAATTAACTTGAGTATATACATGGTAAAATCATTAACTTGCTTCATGTGGGGTTAATCCGTACAAACCTATTTTTAACATATTGTAGAATATAAACTGAAGTTAACGATGTTATTGCTCACATTTGTCTGTTGTGTAATTGATTTGTATCCATCCTCATACTCTTGACATGCATTCGAACAGGCAGACGAAAATGTATGTAATTCATGGGTTTTTATTTCAATTCAGTGCAAATGTCAATAGACACGTTCAAAATCCTAATGTTAAAACAAGTTACAGTGTATCATTATACAAATAAAAATCACAGCAGCTAATAAACAATACTATAAATAATAAATCGAATTGTGTTTAGCTTACAAGGATATTACAGAACAATGCAGTACAGAAATTATTTCAAAATGTAGATTTATTGACTATAAACCATGCATTGAATATATGCATATAGAAAATACATTAAAAGTTCTAAATACACCTGTGTCCATTTATTCTGAAAATATGAAGCTTGCCCACATTATGAAAGTAGGCTATTTAATAGCTCTTACCAAAGTTGAACAATCGGAACAGGTTGATCCATAACAATATTATGGTGTCCTCTTCCTGTTGTTCTGTCTTCCCATATCCGTGAATGAAAATCCTGGACCCGTAACTCAAGATCCTCTCTTATAACTTCAACCCGCCGATCGGCTTGAGATTTGACGGCATTAAGTCGGAGGCAACCTCTGTCCCTTTCTCTCTCTCTCTCAGGACAGTCCTGTTGTTTTGGGTTCTTCAGCAAGTCATTTCTGAAATCCACCGTAAGCATTTCAGAGAATGAAATGAGTTCACTGAAAGAAACAAAGTGTATTTCCTGTTGACATTGTGCAAGTTTCCAAATCTTTGAGCAAAACATGTGTGGAATTAATGTCAATCATAAATGTTTAGCGTCCTTTTTTCAAAGAACCCTAACTGATCAGACATGGATTCAAAACACCAGACAAATCTCCCATATGGTGACTTTCACTAGGTCTCATTAATTGTTGAAAGCGGAAATAGATTGGCAGAAGGAAAAAAAAAAACTTTCTTTGGATTTTTCTCAACATGTAGACTAAGCGTTGGAGAACATTGTGTGGATTGGTGCAAGCTGTTTGAGAATTTGGGGGTAAATATGAATTGACAGGGGTAGGTTCTTATTGTGGAACTCCAGCAGACTGGCGCCAAGCGCTCTTTAACAAACTGAGTCCCACTTAATCAAGGATCTGTTGACGAGCCTCTTAAAGGTACACGACTGTTTGTGGAGGTTTAAAGCTGAGATTGTTACTCTGCTGTACCCTGTCGGTCGATTTAACAAACAGTGAATAGCTCTGTAAAATGAAGAAAATATAAATCTACATTTAGCTACAATAAAATACACAATGTCTCAATCACGGCTCGATTTATCGATAGTTTGCTGCAGGCGTACATTGAAAATAGGCTGTGTAATACCTCGTTGTTCCTTCTGGTAGGAAATTCGTCAACAGGACAAATTCTTTATTTTCGTTTTTAAATGCGCTCTGCCTTTACGCGAGTGTCCCACACCGCGCAACCTAGGCTATGTAGGCTACTGTAGATCGCTTGGATGAAAAAATAGTCGAATATAGTACAGTAACGTATTACATTCGGTCGCTTTAAGGTCGTCGTTAAAACAAATAACTGCATTTGTTGTCTACTATAGAATTATTGGGGTTTCCGTGCCGGCTGGGTTGCTATGCTATTACCAAAATGTTTAAAACATCGACAGTAAATCATTTTTGTATGTTAGTCAAACAAACTTCAAAGTTCAAAATGCATTTTCTACAAGTTCTGCATTGAAGCTTACAGAAAGCACACGGTCCTTTAACTGATGAAACACAAGCCGGGAGAAGCACTCTCTTACCCCGGCTGCCTACAGCCAGATGACCGTTCCTCTGTTAGGTTATGCGGGGGTGGGGTTTCCAGATCCTTACTCTGTCATTGGTTAATATTTTATTCTGTTGACATGTTTTCTTACTGCAAATGCTTCCGACACCTTCCAGTCAACCCCCCTTCCACGATCTTGGCTGGAGCTGTCAAAACCACGCCTATGAAGCTCTACAATTGGTCCAGAATGCGTAAAATCTGCAATCAAGACGGTCTGGTTCATTAGTGCGGGGATCCAGTGAGAAGGGGCATGTAAGACAGACACAGTTACACAGTGGTCAGGGAAGAACCTCCAATTCTTCAACAGTGCTTACGACTTTCGCATCCTTGATTTTGGGGCTGCTTTAATTCTAACGCCTATTGCAGAAGGAAAACTATAAATCTAAACCGAAGTGTCAATATTGCTCTTTTGAAGGATATTATCACTGTGCTGCAACTGGACATCCTCAAATGGTAGTGACATTTCCTACCATTCCTCTTCAACTACTGTGAAATCAACAGTCTTTCAGTGGCAAGAGCGCGACAGTCAGTCGGACTTACGAGTTGTTTTTACAGGCGCAATTATTATTTTTTTTAGAATATTATACTTTCATCTGGCTTTTTGGATGCACCGATGAGAGATCCAGTTTTCACAGCGAACGCTATGGCTTATCACCCTTTTCACGCGCACAGGCCGGCCGACTTTCCCATGTCAGCTTTCCTTGCGGCGGCTCAACCTTCGTTCTTTCCAGCGCTCACTTTACCACCGGGTCTCAGTAAACCGCTGGCGGATCATGCGCTCTCCGGTGCGGCTGAAGCCGGTTTACACGCGGCGCTTGGACATCACCACCAGGCGGCTCATCTGCGCTCTTTCAAGGGTCTCGAGCCAGAGGAGGACGTCGAGGACGATCCTAAAGTTACATTAGAAGCTAAGGAGCTTTGGGATCAATTCCACAAAATTGGAACAGAAATGGTCATCACTAAATCAGGAAGGTAAGTCCTTTTACATTATTTAACCTAGTTGAATGTTGCATAACTGGGTGATGTTATTATTTCACTCTGGGAAAAGTTTGCTCTATTTTATCGGAAAATATAATTTACTTTCTGAAATATTGCTCGGTTTAAATGGGTGGATCTTGGGTGATGAAATTGCATCGAAGCCACTAAAGAGAGTAGCATAAGAATGGTTCCATGTAGCATATTCCTGACAGTAATCTAATTCTAATAATATTCACATTCGTTCTGTTAGGCTTTTATATAGAAACAAATGACTAATGACTAATGTTTCCGAACAATGAAACCTAAATCTTGCTGTAAACGATGTGAACTTGTTTAAGGGAAAAATAAACAGCAACTACTAGCTGTAATAGGCTGCATGTTGTTAATTTATATATTTAGTTCGATATTGTATCCATAAGCATGTGTAAATAATAGGCCTACATGAATTATACAGGTGTAAAAATCCCTTTGACTAAAGAATCTGTCCGGTAAATGTTTATACTGTATAAACAATAAATAGCCAATATTTTGCTCTTTGCCAAACGAGCAAAACATTGGCTATTTATTTCCGTTTATAAGAGGGAAAGTAGTTGAACTAGTTATTTATATTTATTTCCAATCAAAAAAGTGTTTAAAGTATTCTTAAAATGTTAAATAAATTCGGCCCCAGACACGATCATATCTGTTCCGTCCACAGGAGAATGTTTCCTCCGTTCAAGGTGCGGGTGAACGGCCTGGACAAAAAAGCCAAGTATATACTTTTGATGGATATTGTTGCGGCAGATGACTGTCGGTACAAATTTCACAACTCTCGATGGATGGTCGCAGGAAAGGCCGATCCGGAGATGCCCAAACGAATGTACATTCACCCAGATAGCCCGGCTACGGGTGAACAATGGATGGCAAAGCCTGTTGCTTTCCATAAACTCAAGCTCACCAACAATATTTCGGATAAACATGGATTTGTAAGTTACTTTTTTCTTTGTATGTAAATCCATATTCATTGTTATCAGAAACCGCTTCCTATTTTCCTATAATGTAGTTTTAATTCAGTGCTAGTTCAACAAAAGGGATACTACAGTGAATAAAATTGGGATCAAGAAGCAAAGATGATTGAGAGATTACGCTATGTACAGTCTTTAGACATTTTAAGGTGCATTTGGATTTTTAGCGTGTTTTAGGAAGTGTCGACTAAATAAAGCATGCATGAGAAGCTGCATTAAATGTAATGTTTATACACCATACTATACGACACATTCTAACATGTAAAATATTTAAATAGCAATGCAATCTATTTTAGTTATAGCCTACAACAAGGCCCAAAAATACAAAATACAAAGATTATACACTAAAGGCCTGTCTCAGCGATCACTTCCCAAATCATTACATTATATCATTACACGTAGTGTTTTGTTTCTTTTTTAAGTGTGTTTTGGTGTTGCTGATTTATTTATTGACCGTGTTTATTTTTATTTTTTTTATCTTTCAGACAATTCTAAATTCAATGCACAAATACCAGCCCAGGTTTCATATCGTTAGAGCCAACGACATTCTGAAGCTTCCTTATAGCACCTTCAGGACATATGTATTTCCCGAGACCGATTTTATAGCTGTCACTGCATATCAGAATGATAAGGTAAGTTGGAGCACTTAAACGTAGTTTTCAAAATGTGTTTTTATTTGACTGCTTTTAACTAAGTTTTTCAGTTATTTGTAGTCATATTATTAACAACAGAAAATTAACAATAATATACTGACTAACGTTTGCAGGCCGGTTATTGATAACGGGCACATAATGCTTGCCTGTGTGTAGGCTACAACTTGAGAAGCTTGAGATTAGCAATCAAATGTGAAAAAAGAAAGTCAAGTGTGATGGTAAAGTCACACTGAATTCGAATGAACGAACTAACCAAGGCTATTTGGATTATTTAGCCTAATTATAAATTGGCAACAATTTTCACAAAACAATTCAGCCAGCCGCTGTTGAAAAATCAGGACATGCTTTAGGCCACGTTTTTATTTATTATTTAATTCGATAATTGGTTTTAATTTTAACGAATTAAGCCAAGAGCCACAGAAAAAATATTTATGTTAATTATATATATTCCACCTAAATGAAAACGTGATAAAATGTAATGGATAAAATGTAATTTCACTTTTTTATTATAGATCACACAACTGAAAATCGATAATAATCCATTTGCAAAAGGATTCAGAGACACTGGGAATGGAAGAAGAGAAAAAAGGTATTTTGCTAAAGATTGTTGTAAACTATTCAATATGTACAAAACACAAATATTTGGTTATTACAGTAAACCAATTTCAGTTTAAATTTCAGAAAACAGTTAGCCCTGCCTTCAATGCGCATGTATGATGATCAATGCAAAGTAGACCGAGATGGAGGAGATTCGGACGACTCATCTTGCGAACAAACTACTGGGAGAGATTCAGTTCACTCACCGACTGGACCAGCAACAAGTCCGCTGAAATGTAACAGATCTAGAGGTAAAGAAAAAAATTTCCTAATTTAGTCACTAAAGTTTATTATATTTAGGCCATTTTTTAACTCAAACAACGCGTTCGAAGTTTTTTTTAACAATTCGATTAAAGTCTTATAATGCAGAATACTTTTGTTTGGTATTTTTAAATAATTATTACTATTTATTCTATTTATTTATTTTAAATAAGACCCGAACCAAATAATTTTTTCAAAGTTGATGTCCTTTAAGTTAAAGCTAATGATAGAGAATGAATTGAATGATATGTCTACGAAGTCATTGATATGTTTACGGATTGATTGTTTACAGCCAGTTGTTATTTAGTTACAGTCTTCTTGAACTGTCTGCCTCGTGTTTTCCAGTGTCTGGTTTATCGCATTCAGTGCAATATTTACATTTCCATCATACACCATAAAGTTAACTACATGAAACTTTTTTTTTTTTTTTTTGTAAAAAGAGATCGAATTAAAGTAATATAAATTTCCTTCATAAAAATTAACTAGTCCGTCAACTTAACCTGGCAGCCAATTAAATTATTGTTGTAATTGCCTGCATTTAACTAGTCTGTTATTTTTAAAATCACCTGTCCTAAAAGCTAAACAATTTTATAGGAGTAAAAAAATACTGTGAAATGTGAATTATTTAAATAGTATTTGCAATGCATTTAATCTTTATTAATAAAATATTTTAGCTTTAGCCTTAGTTTGTTTTAGCATGTTTATGCCTAATTATAACCCTTAATTATTGGAATTTAGCACAATGTGTTTTGGTGCACAATATGAATTGTATACCTGTAATTTAACTGAGATTATTTTTGTATATGCTTTATATAAATTCTAACATTTTTCTTTGTACTGAATGATGATATTATATCAGAAAGATTGCTGAGAATCAGTTTGAATAGTAGAATGCATTGGTAAATCACAAAATGTAATTAAATACATATTTAGAAACAAATTGATATTTGTGAAAATTATCTAATGAAGACAATACCTCCTGAATTCGTTTGATAGTAGAATCAGTCGCTGAGCTATCAGTCTCCAAGCCACATCTTAAATTCATGATATACAAAAAGGTGTCATGGAGAGAATGTCTCATGCGTTGGGTCAGCTAATTTTTCTTCTGAATTTCATCTCAAGCAATTAAGAGGTCATTAAAATGTTTCCTTCAGACTACCCAAATGTCAAACATTTCATGAAATCACACTCATTGTGCCATGGAAGAGGAAGGAAGTAATTGGCATGGAAAGCACATTTCATCCATCCTTGTATAATCAATGGGAGTAATTAAACAGATGCAAGTTGGTGTGTTATTTAAGGAGTGGAAATAACTAATCAAAGGATGAAATTCCTCTTGTTTTTCTAAATCTGATGTGCTTAACATTTGTTTTTTCAGAAGACAAAAACTGCAATGAAAGTGACAATGAACTTGACCAGCATGATGACGGGATGATCAGAGTCAGTAGTCCAGAACAGAGGCCACAATCACCATTCAGCCCACGTTGCGAGGACAGAGTCAAGGACAGATTGAACCTAGAAAAGAAAGGGGACTACTCAGATTCAAGGAAAGAGAATGACTCTGCCTTTAGCATCAGACATTTGGACAAGGACAAACTGGATGCTAGAAACTTGAAAGATCAAGAATCCTCCAAAAAGGAAGCAGACTCTGTGAGCATGAGCACAGTCAAAGATAGCTTTTCTCCTCTTATGGTTCAAACAGAGAACCCATCACATTTCAGCGCAAGTCATTTGCAAAGTCTAGCCCTCTCTGGTTTACACAATCAACATTTCTTTAATCCACTGAGTTCAGGACAATCACTCTTATTTCACCCCGGGCAATTTGCTATGACTCCCAGTGCTTTCTCAACCATGGGCATGGGACACTTGTTAGCCTCAATGTCTGGAGCAAGTGGACTAGAGAATGGCAGCCTCTCCTCTCAGAGTACAAGCTCACCCAACCCTTTCCCATTCCACCTATCACAACATATGCTTGCATCTCAGGTATAATAATTTTTATGATATGCATTGTCACTATAGATAACAATGAAATCTTTTTTTTAATATATATGTTCTAAACTCTAGCATATCTAGAAAAAAACTATATTTTTGAGCCCCAGGCTTTTATCTCTTGTAAAGCAGTTTTCTTTCAATATTACATCTGAAAAAAGTTTCATCAATTCTGTTAAGCTGAATTTGAATTTAGTGGGGTTGAATTTGTTTATGAATGTTAACAATTGTGTACATTATTTTATTACTCAGTAAATTAATATATTAGCTTTAGTGCAAAAAATAGTATTGGCTGCATTTTCTTAATATTCATTTATACGTTTTCGTATGACAATTAGTTAAATATGTCATCTTCTTTTCTTTTTTTTAAATTTAGGGTATCTCCATGCCACCGTTCGGAGGATTGCTACCCTACCCATACACGTACATGGCGGCTGCAGCTGCAGCGGCCTCTGCTCTCCCCGCAGGCAGCGCCGCGTCCTCCCTCAGCCGGAACCCCTTTCTCAGCAACACGCGGCCAAGGTTGCGATTCAACCCTTATCAGATCCCAGTGTCTTTTTCCCAGAGCTCCGGTCTGCTCACCACCGGCATACCAAGCACTTTGAGTGCGGAATCCGAGTCATCAAAATCAGGCAGCAGAGAGAGCAGTCCCATGTCTGAGCACCACAGCCATAAAACGGGAAACGGCCAGAATACGGGATCTCCGAAATCTTCAGGGAAGGATTCCATTAATGAACTGCAGAATATACAAAGATTAGTCAGCGGACTGGAGAAACACAGAGACGCATCACCTCGTAGCGATTCACCAAAGTGACTCCATGATATCACCACCTCCGACTATTTCTTTCTAATTTCACAACTATAATTCATCGAAAAAGATACAGTTTGGCGTTTGAAGTTATGGCTCAGACATTGGAACATCTATGGGCCCATTCCTGGATTTCGATTAGAACGTTACGCACCATTTTTGGATATACAATGCTGATTATAAAGAAGGAGCGTCTTTGATTTGGCAAAGCCATGTTCTGACAAAAAAGCGCAAAACTTCTGGACTCTTTGAATTTAGTCATCATCCATATTCAAAACATTTTAGAACCACGCTTTTCTGTGTATTTTAAAAAGGACTGTAAACGCAGCAATGCGAAAACAACAGAGAATGATCTACGTTTGAATTGCTTGTGTCTGGGACCTGTTTTTCTAATTATTTATAATAGCTAATAAAAGTAGGCTAAAACACGTATGTAAATAAGGTTAATGGACTGAATAAGAAGAATTTTAATTTATTCTAAACTGTACATTGGTGTGTAAATACTATTAGGTCTCGATTTGTTACATTTATATATATTTTACCATTTAAAAATATGAACATTATCTAGCGCTTGATAGCAGGAAAACGAATGTGTTATGTTTGTGATATCCTGAAAGATAGGCTGTAAGGAAAAGCCACTGTAAATCTAAATCTCTGGTGACAATTGAAAGCTATTACATTTATAGCTAAATTCAACAAAAGATGTTTAAATTCAGTGTGGGTCCATAGACAAGGAAAACTCAGGTTTCTTTATAATCTCGCATTGAGAAGGTCATGTGCAGTCTTATGAGACCTATGTTTAAACATCTCGGTGCTGGATTTTCGGGTAAATGAGCGTTTTTGTTGCATTCTCTCAGTTTAAATAAAACAAAAGTGTTTTAGTTCGTTGTATCAGTTCTTTTATGTGAATTTGGGCATGTATATTTTGTTGCAAAAACGAGGCAGTGCAAATGGGACTGCCGCAATGTTCAGCAGGCCAAGTCGTCAATGATCAGTCTTAGTGCTACTGATGCATGTATCTCGCAAGTTTTTTTTTACTTGCGTGATACTGGGATTCGAATATTAGTGCGAAATTGTATCAAACATTTTATTCTACTCGATTAAACAAAATACCGCATACAGGCTAGTTAAACGCATAGGTCGACGTTTTGCAGTTATCAGAAGCTAAATCTGATGCAGCTGCGCCATCTGTTGATCAGGGATGTAGTTTACTGACAAAATACCGTAGTTGTGACAAATCATTTATACCAAAATCAAATGTTTTTAAAGGTACAATTACAAAATCCAAATCAGGGTTTTCGGAGTAATAGGGAAAAACTGAGTTTCACAAAGAACATTACTGCAAAGTGTCCTTAAAAGTACCGGAGAGCCTTTTGATTAATCAAAATAACTTCCACATTACATAACCTTTTGTCTAAAGAAACCATGGATGCTAAAGAATTACATTACAGAAAGATAGTACTATATATGGTACAGTATAAACTAGGCAGAGGTTAGAAATCTCTTGAAAACATTTCTATCCCTGAATTCGGGATAACTCGTTTACCAACTTAGAGAAAATGTCACAAGGTGTTGTTTTTTTTTATTCAGGACTAACTTGAATATTCGTCGTCCGTGCAATTAATCTTGTAGTCACCTGTTACATCTCTACTGTACCATTATTTCACGGGTGGGGGAGGACAGAGAGTCGAGAAAAATGTCACCGTCCTGGTGGAAGGGTTAATCGCCGCGTCAGGGACGCCTCACAGCCTCAGCAGCAGACAGTCCTTTGTCCACAATCCGGCGCCTGTCGCCTGCCTGCCGGCCACACAGCCTCTGCACACCCGCGTACAATGGCTGACGGGATCTCCAGAGTCCTGGCTGGTAATTAGAGAGCCCCCTCGCCTCTTTTCTTCTCTTTCTAAAACCATAATCACAAAACTCGTTTTATTGAGAGCCCATTGTTACATTCTGTTACGTCCAATTAACAGAGCCAAATTCTCGACCTTGTACTCTCATGGAGAAAAAAAATGTTTGTCTGAAACAATTAGTCAATGACTGATCACTTGGCTCCAATAGCCGCCTCAGTAGAGTCCCAAACAACTGAAGAATGAGTGCATGTCTATCTCTCTGAGCTCTATAAACGGCGAATTCATGTGCTTAAAACCTAGGTACGCTGCTAGTTTACAACATACAAAAGCTAAATATCAAACAGTGTGCATATTTTAATTTTATTATTATTATTATTACAACTATTAGATAGTTTTGTAAGTCTAGCCGAACTGTTTTGTAAGCGTGTAGCTTTTGTCAGTATATATTTTTTTCTACCAGAATTGTAGTTGTAACACCCTGATCATTACTGACAGAAACTCATTCATAAGCCTAAATGATGAAACATTTAATGACCTTAAATTTGTTTTAACTTTTAATGGCGTTAATTTTTTTCTGTGGAAAAAAAAATCTTTGTTGCTTTCAGCCGAGTGATACACATCAAGCACTGCTTCAGGTGATCTTGTAATTAGCCTGATAACCGATCAAGGGAAAGTCAGACTGTCGTAATGTGACTAGTTTAAGGGACTTTTCATTATTTAAAATGACTTTGCTTGATGTATTTGCATCGACCACGCTAAATGCATGGCCTGGCTGCCGTTCTTATGATTAAAGTTTTGGTTATTGCCGTTTTTAAAATCTTATCGCCCTCTGCTGGTAAGTAATGTAACGTGAGCATATTTGTTGGAGGTTTATTTGTTTTAATAATATGATTTTAAACAGCTGTTTGTGTATTTCTTAAACATTTTTATCTAGATGTGCTAATAATTTAAAGAACAATACCACTTTTGATTGCTCGTATGTAATAAATACTTGCATGTAAAAAAATACATTTACATCAGTCACAAATTAGTCAAGGACAGAGGGTTCAGCTTTTTTGAAGTGATTTCTGTCAGATTCAAGGAAACCTCTAACATTTATTTTTTTTTTGCATATTTGTAATGTTTGCAAATATGACAGTATAGTTTTCACATTTATTTAGACCAGCAGCCATCGACTAAGCCATTTGGGACTTATTAACAATATATTAAATAATATTTAATAGTCTAGATTTCAAATGATTTTATTTTGAATTGGAAACAAGTTACAGTATAGCCCACTGTGTCTCTAAAGAAAAATAGCTTAAAGCTCCCTATATTAACATGTGAGGCCAAAGAGCTTTTGGTGCATAAATTCAGAAATGTAGTATTAATTTCAGCTTTCAAAATTATTAAAAGTTTTTAGCCCTGCTTGCGTTTTCAAACAATTATTGTGTCTGCTTGGGAATACAGTGTCTACATGTTACCATACACACATCTCTCACACACACACACATGCATTTAAACAACACACTTTTATTAAATTATACTTATTAAAATTAGAGTCAGGTCACTTATCATATATTGGAATAGAAAGGTTAAATTCTAATGACGTCTTCGACTAAATCTCATATTTTTTATGGTTTTCTTGATTTTTCTCCTTTTTTGCAATGTTATTTAATATGATTCCCTAACATAACTCTACTGGGCAACTGCATGATGCCATCATGTCAATATGGACCAAAATCTCTGAGGAATATTTCCAGTACCTTGTTGAATCTATGACATGGCTGATTGAGGCAGTTCTGAAGACAAAAGGGGGTCTAACTTGGAACTAGTAAGGTGTACCTTAAGGTGTACCTAAAAAAGTGACCGGTGAGTTTATATATACAAACACTCACCGGTCACTTTATTAGGTTTATATACACACACACACATACATATACACACACACACACACACACACGCACATGGATTTATTCCCAAATGGATAAAATTCATTTATTTCCTCAAAATTTTACACACAATAGCCCATAATGACAATGTGATTTTTTTAAATTGTTGCAAAGTTATTAAAAATAAAAAAAAACTGAAAAATCACTTAAGTATTCACAGCCTTTGCTCAGTACTTTGTTGATGCATCTTTGGCAGCAATTACAGCCCTAAGACTTTTTGAATATGATGCCACAAGCTTGGCACACCTGTCTTTGGGAATTTTTGCCCATGCCTTTTAACAGTATACATCTCCAGCTCTATCAAGCTGGATGGGAAGCAACGGTGTACAGCCATTTTCAGATCTCTCCAGAAATGTTCAATAATATTTGGATCTGGGCTCTGGCTGGGCCACTCAAGGGCATTCACCAAGTTGATGTGAATCCACACCATTGATATTTTGGTGGTGTGCTTTGGGTCATTGTCCTGCTGGAAGGTGAACCGTCGCCCCAGTCTGAGGTCAAGAGCCCTCTGAAGCAGGTTTTCATTCAGGATGTCTCTGTACGTTGCTTCATTAATCTTCCCTCTATCCTTACTTGTCTACCAGTTCCTGCTGCTGAAAAACATCCCCACAGCATGATGCTGCCACCACCATGGTGGTATTAGCCTGGTGATGAGCGGTGCTTGGTTTTCTCCAAATGTAATGCCTATCATTCACTACAAAGAGTTCAATTTTAGTCTCATCAGACCAGAGAATTTTGTTTCTTATGGTCTGAGAGTCCTTCAGATGCCTTTTGGCAAATTCCAGATGGGGAGTGGCTACTGTCTGGCCACTCAACCATAAAGGCCTGATTGATGGATTGCTGCACAGATGGTTGTCCTTCTGTAAGTTTCTCCTCTCTCAATAGAAGAACGCTGGAGCTCAGACAGAGTGACCATCGGCATATTGATCACCTCCCTGACTAAGGCACTTCTCCCCTGATCACTCAGCTTAGATGGCCTGACAGCTCTAGGAAGGGTCCTAGTGGTTCCAAATATCTTCCACTTACGGATGATGGAGGCCACTGTGCTCTTTGGAACTTTCAGAGCAGCAGAAATCTTTCTGTATCCTTCCCCTGCATTGTGCCTCAAGACAATCCTGTCTCGGAGGTCTACAGACAATTCCTTTGTCTTCATGCTTGATTTGTGCTTTGGCATGCACTGTCAACCCTAGGAACTTATATAGACCGCTGTATGCCTTTTCAAATCATGTCCAATCAACTAAATTTACCACAGGTGAACTGCAATTAAGCTGCTGAAACATCTCAAGAATGATCTGTGAAAACAGAATGTACCTGAGCTCAATTTAGAGCTTCACGGCAAAGGCTGTGAATACTGATGTACATGTGATTTTTTTAGGTTTTTTATTTTCAATAAATTTGCAACAATTTAAAAAAATTTTTTTTTTCACATTGTCATTATGGGGTATTGTGTATAGAATATTGAGGAAATAAATGAATTTAATCCTTTTTGGAAAAAGGCTGTAACATTAAAAAAAAGTGATGCGCTATGAAAGAACTTTCTGAATGCACAGTGTGTGTGTGCGCGTACGTGTGTGTGTGTATATATATATATATATATATATATATATATATATATATATATATATATATATATATATATATATATATATATACACACACACACACACACACACACACACACACACACACACACACACACACACACACACGCACACACACACACACACACACATACACATACATGTTGAAGTATTATGTTTTTGATTAAATAGACTTACAGTCTAAAGAACAAAATTCTTTATTCAGATTAGAACATTACACAAATTTTATATGATGACATGCACGGTGAGAACATGTGTACGTTGTGATAGAATTTTCAATGTGGAGTGAAACATCTTTTTCTAAGACTGAAAGTAGAGCAGACACTGAATGGCGGTTAAATATGAAATGACTTCAAATAATGCACCAACAATGCACCTGTTGTCTTCTATCTGTGACATAAGCAATGAATGACTTGCACAAATTCTATGATAAACATTTAGTTATGAAATATTTTATGACTTGATTTTAATGATTCGTCAGAGTAGGACCCATTATAAAAGGAGTCCTTAAACCAACATCTTTTGTAAAATTTATCTGTTTGTGTGAAACAAGCCTGATCTCTCAAGGAAAAATAGCTATTTTATGTTCTGTCAGTTTGGTGGCTAATTCGTACGAATTTATACGAGTTTAGTACAAAAATATATGATTTTTTAAAGGAGATAGGAGACTAAACACCACCCCTAATTCTAACCGTCACAAATCCGTCAGCAAACCGTATTAAATTGTGTGAATGAGTTCTTACAAATTCACCTGAATTAGCTACTAAATCAAAAAGTTATGAATTGCTGTGAGATATGCATTGGTGAAACGTATTTGAATACATTCATTACATTTCTCGGCATATGTTGAAAATAGAATATGTTTTTTAGAAGATTTCTCCATTTCTTTGACATTGTTATTTAGGCATATAACCGGTAGAAAAAATATTTCAACGTGACGATGAAAACCAGTTGAGATGCCAAACAAATTGTGATCAATTAAAGCTTATTATTGCAAAATTAAGGCAAGTTATTGACCCTACAGTTATTACAGATTTAGTTCTAGAACTCAAAAAAAACACTTCAACGGTTACTTCGAATGTTCCAGCAATCTTATGCAGAAGTGCTTCAGGAAGTGGAGAATTACATCACAAACCTGAGCAAAGCTCTTATTCACTAAACATTTTATCTTACCACTAGGAGTTCTCCTAAAAGGCAGTAAAAGTTTTTAGCTAAGAGCTTTCAGTCCACAAAGCTGCTGAGACAAACTTTTACTAAGGATTATAGAGAAGTTTGAATCTAAGAGTAAAGGGCAGGGTCAACCTTGTTGGTATGGATGATGCCAGCATGATTACTATGCACACAGTGATTGGCTTTTCTATCAGCCAAGGATCAGCGGAGAAGTCTCTGTCAGAGATTTAGTTATAAAAATGATATCATGTTGCCAGGCTAAGAGAAGAATTGCATTCTAAAAATTATGACCCTTGATTTTAGTGTTTTAGACATTAAATAAAGATGGTATTCTAATGTAAGTTAAGTTAATGTGTTTTGTTGGAAAATACTTCTGTGAAAAAAGATTAATTATATATTAAATATTTTCATATTAATAAATGTGTATTTACAGAACATATATTTGCTTAAATGTATTATTGCTAATATAATTGTTTGTATAATTTGAAATGAATGTAAACATAATTTAAAGCAAATTAAACTTGTTAAAAACTCAGTGTGATTTTAAAATGTTTACATTCCAACTTAAGGCAGATTGCTTAAAACCGCCATTTTAGGATAGTTTGTGATTAGATATTATTTATTTAGTCGTCCTATGTATACTATTTCTATAGTTCACTGTTTTAGGAGCCATTTTCCCACTGAAATGCTTTGTAAAATACTCATAGACAAAAGTTTAAGTGTCCTAAATTTAGGACTGAACCGCCCCCTTATTTTAAAACTTTCTACGAAATGACAAGTTAGGAGTTACTTTTAGCCTTAAGATGTTTTGTGAACCCAGCCCAGTTCACTATTAAATAACTGATGAGTAGGCCCTCACGGAATCTGTGTGTGCAGAAGTCTACAGATTTCTACAGATTTTTAGCCCATCATTGAGTCTATGTATTTGCGTAAATGTGTGTAAAATTATCTTTATTCAGTTTTTTATTTATTGTGATAAAATAATAGTAATATTAAAATGTTTAAATGATTTATTTACGATACAGTTTGTAAAGTCGATATATTATATGAGACTTGCTTTGTTTACCAAATAAGTGGATCTAATTGAATTTGCATGGTAAACATTAAATAAAAGTAAAAATGTATTATTTTTTTTATTTCATATATAAATTTATTAGTTATGATACTCCTAAAATCATTCCACATAAATCCGCAGATTTTTAACAAAATTCTCAGCAGAAAAAGAAAAAATTCAGCAGATTCTGTCTGGTCCTACTAATGAGTAGTAAAAGTGGCTTTGAATGAAACACATTTACAGTCCACGTGAACTGGAAGTTATTGAGCCTCTTATTTGCAGTATATTGAAGTACTTGCTCCTGAAACAGAATATTAAGTAGGGGCTGGAGCATTTTTTCATTTGCTTACTAACCTTAAGAGCGGTGTGGTTGAAGCCATCAAACTAGGGCTGCACAATATATAGTTTTCGATATCGCAAGTTGGAGCTACAGAATTGTATTTAATCACTGTATTTCTGTGAAATTTATAGGATTTTTTTAGCAATATATAGCTACATTAAAAAAAAAACAGAATATTTCACTTCCTCCACAGGCAGATAACTTAGCTTGTTTTAAGGAAAAACTCTTAATTGCGACTTACTTCTTCTGACGATGAAAACAAAACAATATTTTTACTTGCTCTAAGAATTTTTTGATATTTGGACTGGAAACGAGACAAAAAGTAAGAAAAGCATTTTTTTTCCTATTGTGGTTATTCAATTTCCGTTAGGATTCCTCCTTATACCCTGTGCATGAGTCCCTAGAAAACTATCAAATAAAATGCTGGGCTTTCTTTTTGTGCATCATTTGCTTGTAGCAAACTAATGGTAAGAGCAGTGTGGTTGAAGCCATCAAACTAACGCTGTACAATGTATAGTTTTAGCATCAATATCGCAAGTTGAGCAGGAGCTACAGAATTGTATTTAATCACTATACTTGTATCGAATTTATATGATTTATTATATGATAAAAAAAAATCACGTAAAAAAAAAAAAGCACGTTAAGTCAGTCACGTCTTTTTGATTCTCCAATCAAATAAAAGCAGAGGCAGGGTTTTGGTTGAGGTGACAGCAGTGGTTGTGTTGTCAAGACGACTACGGAGAACTTTTCAGAATGGAGGAGAGACTAGCGGTCACTGTTTCAAGTTATCCAGAGCTGTATTACTTTACAAATCTTGAATATCACAATATTATTAAATATTACAATTATAACAACATCGACAGCAACACTCTCGCACAATAGACCAGCTGATCCAGTCGTTTCCTAGTGACATAAAAGGCGCACCTGTCAACGAAAAAGGCAGTGCACCTCGCATTCTTGGAATGGAAAGGCGTGTTCGGTGTGATCGGCCCCTGATGTGCAACATATTTGTTAACTGGCTGTACGGTAACACATGCAACCACACATGCCTACATACGTGTTCTGCCTCTTTTGCCTCAACTCTTTCCTGTTGATGACCCCTGACCTACTTTCTGCTGAATCTTAATTTCACAATCTGAATTTTTGGTTTAGAAAATTAGGATATTGAATTTGATGTTCTGATTTTCTTCATCTTGAAAATTTTAAAATATATTTTTACAAACTGGATATCTGCAGTCTAGAAATTCAGTTTGAAAATACGTCTATAAAATTCAACCTTGAAAAATTCAGTTTTCTTAAATTTCAGAAATTCAATATTCAAGTTTTCACTCAATTTTTAACGGCATATAAAAACTCAGATGTATTAAATGACAATTTATTTATAAAAATTCAGATTGTTTTGCCATATTATTAGCTCCATACGGTTGTCGGTTGGCAAAACTAACCAAAATGAGCATCCCAATGTTCGCCTAAAGTATATCAATGTACGCTAGCAAAAAATAAAATAAAAATGACCAATTTTGACTTCAAGTAAACTGAAGCTAACAAATATCTTGCTTGGGAACTCAAGTTATCCAGCCTCTTAGCAAAAGCAAGAACGGAATTCTGCAAAAGTACTAACATCCTTTCTGTAGCGCTGCTCAAAAACAACTATTTTGCTTGGCATTATACCGTCACAATTCATTTTGTGCCAGGGAACCCACCAACTCCAATTATTGTATTGAGGCTTCACACAAGAGCCTCCATTTCCCTTTGCCATGTGTGGGAACCTTTTAGCATCTAAACCTTTGCCAGCATCGGTTCTGAGTTTCCTCAGCGCCACCTTGGTGAACAGCATGATCAAAAGCAACGCTAATGTCAAGGCACCCTCCCCCAGTCCCCTGTAATCATTCCCACAATATTGTGGGCAGCCAAACCACGCGTGCTTTGTGTCTGTCATTAATAGACATGTGTTCCATATAAAATAAACCTGACTCACAATAGCCTGCCACTGAACCTTACTGCTGGTTGCGTGACAGAGGAGAGACTGTCTGCATGTGGATCCATTATTGCAATGTTGTGATGCTAATGTTCAAGTAACATTTTAAAGAGCAAGGGAGCCAAAAGGGGGAGAGGGCGAGGAAAGAGTGGAGTTATGGTCCAAGATGCTGAGATGAGAGAGAGGTTCAGGTAATTTGAACTTCATAAAGACTTTCATTTACACACACGTTCCTCATACGGTAAAAATGCCACAAACTTTAAGCTCTTCTTAAAGATATTTTACAGGGTATTTTTTTCACCAATAAAAAAGTAAAAATGAAGAGCCAAAAATATAGATTAAGCTGGTTAATGAGTAAATGCTAAACTGTCTAATATAGATTGGACATTAGATGTAAACAATAAGCAAACATTATTTTAGAGGTGAATATGTTTTTGTGCAAGATACAGTATATCCAATTAACATTATTATCTCTGTAACACCTTAAACCTTCAAAAATGCAGTATTACACTCTTAACTGAATAACTGCGGCCAGACTGTAACATTTTGTACAAGCACTAAATGTATTTTGCTGTAAAAATTGTGTAATACTCT
Organism: Danio aesculapii; assembly: GCF_903798145.1. NCBI lineage: Eukaryota > Metazoa > Chordata > Actinopteri > Cypriniformes > Danionidae > Danio > Danio aesculapii. The sequence continues at coordinate 61,380,387 of NC_079439.1, forward strand.
CAGTATTACTGAGACTTTTATTTCAGCATGTTGATGTATTTGCAACTGAAACAGAATACTGGGTAGGTGGCTGGGCTTTCTATTTGTGCATCATTCACTTGTAGCAAACTAACAGTAAGAACCTAATGGACCGTTTTCACTGAGTGGTATGGTACGGTTCAGTCCGGTACACTTTTATCCACTGTCAAAAGGTACGAAAAAGCGAACCATACCGAACCACTTTTTGGGTACCCTTTGCAAAGGCGAGACTGCAGCGCAAAAAAAGGAGAAGCTGGAAAAAAACCAGAGCAAATGATTGTTTCAGCAACCTAAACCATGAACAAACTGCCATGTTTAATTATTATTATCACCTTTTGGACTATTATGAACTCGGAAGACAGAATTACTTTCTAACAAGAGGTTAAATGTGCTGGTAAAGATTAAAGATTTAGATGAGAGGTTTGCACTGACTGTGGGCTATATGTTGCGTGTTGTTTTTGAACCTAAATAAGGACTAAATGTATGCTGTGTGTAGTTTATCTGTAATTGGTAATATAATGAAGACTGTAAGGGTCTGTATATGTTCATATATGTTGCATTTATTTATTTATTTTAATCGCAAACGTTACAGTAGGCTATTTCGTCACTGATCTGCAGTTATAATCGAATTATGTTCATATAAATGTTAGTCATGAACATTTATACACAAGTGTATATGTGTATGAGGCATCTGTTTTGTGAGAAGTGCTTCTGATATGATATGTAAACGACTCGTACAGCTTTACTAACGAGAATGATGTTGACTGAAACTTTCTGTTGTACACTATTGGTACCCTTTTGGCAGTTGAAACGCAAGCCTGATAAAGGTGACCCGTATCGTATCGTACTGTACCAGTCAGTGGAATGGGCCTTAAAGGAACATAAATATTAGTGCTGAAAAGGTGTGGAGAGTTATTTTTGTGGCTGAACTCGTTGCATGTGCATTCAATGTTTTTATTTTAGAAAATTTTGACTTTTTAAATAAGTCACGCACAACACAATTTATTAAGTATGTCAAACAAAAAAAAAAGTCTTAATTAGGCATGGGACGATAACCGTTTTCAAGGTATACCACGGTTTGGAAAAGTCAAGGTTTTAAAACCGCCAAATTTTTCTGCTATATCGTTCCTACAATATATGTAAGATTTTTTTTTTCATTTGTTTTTTTTTTGTTTTGTTCTTTAGGACAACAGTATCTCCAGCAGAAAATATATCAAATGATCGAGTTTCAGAAAGAAATCGGTGTTTTTGAAACTAATGATAACAGCAGAAGTCAATGGTTTATTTGAATTATATAGCCTGGCATGTTTACCCTTTAAAATGTTTCTGAAAATAAAATATTTTGTGTTCACAGGGGAAAAAAGTTTTTGTTTATTTACCCAGACATTTAAAAAGAATACATGTTAGAGCAGTAATCACAATACCGTGAAACCATTTATCCAAGGTTGTCATACTGCCAGAATTTGAAAACGGCCCATGGCTAGTCTTAATGTATTTTGCTAGCACCTCAAATATGGTCAAACCCAACAAACAGATTACAAGTTTAACCTAAAAAGATTTAAACATGTTAAACAACCTAGCATTTTGCATAGTGAATCATGCACATGGTATATGCAGGAATCCTAACGGTAATTTCAATACCTTTTTAAGACTTTTTAAAGACCTTCTCAAAATATTTTAAGACCTCATCACCACTTCAAGTTCTGATCACTATCAAACCTTTAACTTAATAAGCAGTTGTAGTTAAATAAATCAACGGAGCACAACCATGCAACAGAACTCAGATAGGCTTCAGCCACTGTTTAAACTCGTCTTTCTTCATCCAGGAGTACGCAAACTTACATTTTCCCAATTTGCCATCTGTTTCATTCTATGGTTTTGCTACATGTGGAGAGTGTCACATCACCTTCCCGCATTTGTCATAAATTACGTGACATCACTCCGACGGAGGAGCTTGGCCAGACAGGCACCGGCCCGAACCAATCGCATAGATCGAGCACACCATTGTTAATATTAGGAGGAAAGTAAATATATTTATCCTTTTTTGGAGTCAAACACTTTGGACAATGCTTGAAAAAAATTTAAGACCTCGTAAAAACATGATTAAGACTTTAATACCTTTTAAGGGCCTTCATTTTCTCATAATTGATTTATCAACTTTTAACACTTTTTAAGACCCCGCGGACACCCTGATGCAGGATTGGAACAACCCATCAACAGAATTTCTTACAGTGTTCTAAGTTAAGGGTTAGATTCAGGGATAACACCCGGTTAGTAAAATTCACTTTCATTGAAGTGCCTAAACTGTTGTATTATTTTTTGTGGGAATGAATTTTATGCTACAGATGCCGTCAAAATAAACTTCATTAAACCTGGAGTACTACTTCAACCTCTATACACTAGTGTCGACGCGCTCACTGTTAAAAAGGAAAACGGCAGCTCATATCTCACATAATCTCATTCTCTGCTAAACTGTGATTGTTGTGTGAAATTATTGCATTAAGGCTGTGCTCATTAGCTCTATGGCTGCTGGAGCCTCTGTTAGTCCTGCACTGGGATGGACTGTCAGATCCAGTGGAATGCTTGAGAGGTGATGGGGTAAATAATGAGAACAGAGGGGGCAAACAGACCCAGATGGAGCCCCTGCACACATTCTAAGCGAAGCTGGAAAACAGAACAGGACTCTAGTCCATTGCCTTCTGGGTAATTGGACAGGCTTGATCTTGCATTCCACAGAAGTAACAAAAAAGTTGTCTACATTTATGCACATTAGAAACAAAATATGATGCATTTTAATCTTTTTTTCCTTCTTTTGTTTCAACGTTGAATTATTTGGTGCAACATAGACTCATTGGAAAATGTTTCTCTACCTACAGTACATTGGTGGCTGTAAACAACTTTAACAACCATGTACATACTCCAAAAACACTACTATACAATTGAATGCAGACGGCAATAAACACCAGCAGCTTTTATTGTGTTTACACCAATTATAATGCACCAATATTTAGGGTTGGGTGATTTGGCCTAAAATCAAAATCTCGCTTAATTGAACATTTAACTAGATTACTATTAATAAACGATTATTTTATTTATTTGTTTTATTTTTTTTTTGCCCTCATAGTTTACTGATAAGGTTGGTACAGTAAATATGCTCACATATTACAAGTGAGAGATTTTAAACATTGAACAACTGAAATTAAAACACACATTTCCAAAACAGTCACTTTTTTCTTATATAAATGTGAAAAAACAGTGCAATTCTTGCATCTTCTCTAAATAAATATTTTAATGTAAATAATAATTTTATTGTAATAGAAAATTTGCCGTCTCAAAGAATCTCTGATGCAGCTTCCAATCATTGCCAATGTAGTGCAAACGTGCAATGTGTAGTTACATTTTTTGAGAGGTGCACGGGTATGCGACCACACAAAGGCTGCACCGGACCATACCCGTGATTCAACACAAAGTATAAATCATCCTTAACAGAGTGGGGTCACGTGACTTCACACGTGGAGGGGAAAGTAATTGAAAAAATTGACCTGGTAAAATTCGATCGATTATAGGTTCTGAACATCGATTTCGATTATTTTTCGATTATTCGCCCAGCACTACCAATTATAATTACACAATTAATTGTTGATTGTTGATTGATAAACACTGTGATTATAATATGCTGTTATGATGTCAAAAAAGATAATGATTTGTAAGCTAACTATTTATGATGCATGAATTATATAACAAGCTATTCTGTCAAATCCATCTGTTCTGGGGATTCTATCACACACTATCACAGGCAATCAATGAGATTTCACTTTTCACAATATTCAATGTAGTTAATATATTTCATCTGTAATATACACTCACCAGCCACTTTATTAGGTACAACTGTCCAACTGCTCGTTAAGACAAATTTCTAATCAATTCAATCCATTTAAGCATGTACACATGGTCAAGATGATCTGCTGCAGTTCAAATCGAGCATCAGAATAGGGAAGAAAGGTGATTTAAGTCACTTTGAACGTGGCATGGTTGTTGGTGCCAGACAGGCTGGTGTGAGTATTTCAAAAACTGCTGATACTGGGATTTTCACGCACAACCATCTCTAGGGTTTTACAGAGAATGGTTCGAAAAAGAGAAAATATCCAGTGAGCGGCAGTTCTGTGGGCACAAACGCCTTGTTGATGCCAGAGGACAGAGGAGAATGACCATATTAGTTCGAGCTGATAGAAAGACAACAGTGAGTCAAATAGCCACTTGTTACAACCGAGGTATGCAGAGGAGCATCTCTGAACACACAACACATCCAACCTTGAGGCGGATGGGCTACAGCAGCAGAAGACCACACCGGGTACCACTCTGAACAGGAAACTGAGGCTACAATTCGCACAGGCTCATCAAAATTGGAAAATAGAAGTTTGGAAAAACGTTGCCTGGTCTGATGAGTTTCGATTTCTGCTGCAACATTAGGATGGTAGGGTCAGAATTTGGCATCAACAACATGAAAGCATGGATCCATCCTGCCTTGTATCAACGGTTCATGCTGGTGGTGGCACCACAGCCTACCCAACACAATCTCACGGCAATTCATAACTTCTTTTTAGTGGCTAATTCATACGATCTAATTCGTACAATTTAGTACGATTTGCTCATCCTCCAATGACGGTTGGGTTTAGGGGCGAGGTTAGGTGCCACGCCTCCTTTTTAAAATCGTACCATTTCGTACGACTGAACTCGTACGAATTCGTATGAATTAGCCACTAAACTGTCAAAACGTAAAATACTTACGTTTCTCGTGAGATCAGGCTGGCCTACCTGAGAAGCGCGAATCATCTCAGACTGGTTTCTTGAACGTGACAATGAGTTCACTGTACTAAAATGGCCTCCACAGTCACCAGACAACAATCCAATAGAGCACCTTTGGGATGTGATGGAATGGGAGATTCACATCACGGATGTGCAGCCGAGAAATCTGCAGCAACTGCGTGATGCTATCATGTCAATATGGACCAGAATCTCTGAGGAATTTTCCAGTAACTTGGAAATAAAACGTCACTTCCAATACGCTTGCTGCCATATTTGTGTCTGATATGGTCACACTCACAGCACATTTAAATGAGACTAAATGCAATCAATGGATTAACGGATCCGGCATGTTACTCGAAGATATAGAGGTGTCGCGCACGAAAGTGAAGAGCGGGGAGTAGGTTTGGGGTAGTCGCGGATGAGTGAAGAGGGTTGGGGAGTCTCGGAGGAAAGTAAAATTGAACAGCGGATGGGGAGGAGGGCGGTTGAGGAGGGAAATTGGTAAAATGAGGTGCTGAATCAGATTTCAGAGATGCCGGATCTGGCGTGTTCTGTCACAAATTAAGCCCTAGTCAGTCCCACTTGTCGCCAAGAGAGATGATATACAGACATACAGACATGAATGAGCGTTATAAAAACTAAAGTTTGTTGTACAGTCTGCGGTCTACTTCTAATATGAACGCAATCGTACCATCGTACAATCGTAGTGGAGGTAGACTGTACCAGAGTTTACACGAACCATACCAGTGTGCTTTCACGCGAGCACTTTTGGTCCGCACCCAGGTTCATCTGGCGCCAGAGTTTGGTACGTTTAGCTAGTGTGAACACTGTCTTCTGAACTCGGGTGTGCACCCGTGAACCGAACCAGAGTCTGCCTGAAAGAGGTGGTCTGAGGTACGGTTCATGCAGACTCTTGTACGATTCACTTCTGATATGAATGCAATCGTTCCAAACAACGCTAGTGAACCGCCGACTGTACAACAAACTTTAGTTTTCATAACAATCATTCGTGTGTGTGTGTGTCTGCGTATTGGTGACAAGCGGGACTGAGCCAGGGCAAGCACGCGTGATGTTCTGAACGTTTATAATATCTTTGGATGGACGCGAGTCGCTTTCTGTATGTCCAAAACCAAAAGATTCAGTAAAAGCAGAACGACCGTGATGTGTGTAAGTATTTCAATCTTGGCGCTTTCCTTTTATGGCCGTCACCTAGCAACAGCCGTACACACAACAACAGCTCAATGACGCAAGCGTACCGGAGTTCAGAAGGAAAAAAGACGGTTTGAACACAAACCAGTCGAGAAGGTGGCAAGGGGGGACAGTCGAACTTAGGTTCTGTCCAGGCATTTAAACCAAGTGTGGAAGCAACCTCAGGCGGACTCGGGTACGGTTCACGGGTGCACACCAGAGTTCAGAAGACAGCATTCACACTAGCTAAACATACCATACTCTGATGTTAAATGAACCTGGGTGAGGACCAAAAGTGTAAAATCACCCTAATAAATATTCATTTTGTGTTATTTATACAATGAAGTAGTCTATCCAGGGTTTTTACATTTGATTATTCAGATTCTATAGCTAAATATTGCCCAGAAAAGCATCGTTTATGTCACGTTTATCTTTGCCTTATTGTATTAATCTATGTGTGCTTATTATATTTTATGCACAATTTTCTCCAGTACAGAATCATCCTGATCAATTAATAAATACAATAAATAAATAAAAACTAAGTAATGGATTCCAAATAGAGCCATCCAATCTATCTGGTGAAATTATATTCATATCGCAATATACATCATAGAAAATTTAAATATCGCATGTTTTTGCCAATATCGTGCAGCCCTACATTACAAACACAGTAAGTAAAATGGGACCAAATATTTTATGCAAACTGTATTGATTTCTTTAAAGAGTAAACCAATGCTTTGAATATTAAATGTTACATAAATTAACAACAGATCATCACTCTGGAATTATAAGGTTCTATCTGTGTTTGGAATAATTTTGAGATATGGAGCTTCAAAGTTTTGCATTCCTTAGTAAACAGCATGTGTGTAACATTTGTTTTTTAAATAAAAAGTCTTAAAATGTAAACAACTTATAAAAAACATCCCATTATGTAAATATGTTATCATTTAATAAGAATATGTCAATAACTCAATTTTGACAAAAATAGAATAGTCAGATAGAACCTTACAATTCTAAGGTGACGAGATACTGAATTAGTTACCTTCTGCTACATTGTGCATAGGAATTGCATAGAATAATTTCTCAAATGTATTCAAATGTGATTGGCAAAGGTCTAACACTAAATGTGTTTTGCTTCACATTTTGCACAGTATGCTTAGAGAAAAGTGGGGTTAGTAATCACAAGATTACCTCAGAAAATGGACTTGATACTCAGCACTCTGAGGAAGTTCTCTGTATTGCAGGAGATCATGTGTTTGCTCCTTACGTGTCTCTTTTGACAAATGGGGATACAGGCAGATTGAAGCAGGGATTATCGAAAGACTACACCAAAACGGATAAGACATCAGGCAGAAGGTGATTATTTGTCTAAAGAAAGCCACAGAAGTTCGTCAGGCCATCTTTGTTTGAAGATAAGCCGTTGTTAGGTTGGTCAAGCTCATTATATTAACTCAAAGCTCTTCTCCATTAACATGGCAAAACTCTCCTAACATTATGACACTCAAGGTGATTTACTCATCCTTCATGTGAAAAATACAAATATCAAAATGCACTCCTGTGCAAACATTAAAATTAAAACTTCAGAAAAGCCATATTCTACCCTCAATATTGTTCTAAGTTACCAAAGCTGTCTAAAACCTTTCTATTGGACTAATAAGGCCAGTTGCTTCCAAGGATTATCAGCATGTGACCTGTCCTATTTCAACAGGCCAGGCATTTCTTAGATACCTGCAGCTTTTCTAGCCACAGTTACTTAGTGATCACCTAAAGCTGCTGTAGGAAGTCAAACTAGAGGATTTATTGCCTCATCCCTGGTTTAAGAAGGCTCTTATCTGAGGGATGAG